>NW_006159898.1:1143550-1178287 GCF_000334495.1 Tupaia belangeri chinensis | reverse complement strand
TAGAAAAAAAATTTGACTTAAAAAAAAAATCCAACATTTATATTGTTGTTCTCCAGGGTTCTGTGAGGGTTCTCCAGAAAGTCAGAACCAACAAGATAAATATATGTGTACAAATCTGTGGAAAAATGTACTTGAAGTACAAGTTGCAAAAAATTTTAAAATCTACACATATTTTTCTCATAATATGCATTTTTGTTATTTTGGGGAGAGGTTTTTGTTATAGAGAGAGACAGAGAGACAGAAAGTGAGAAATCACTCCCCAGGGGGGATGGCCACACTGCAATCCCTTCTCCTCCTCCTCTTGGGATCTTGGACTCGCACGCACACTTGCCTGGCATCAGTGTAAGCCACTGAGTCTGGGACTCAAACCATGGTCGACTACACGGGCGTGCTATGAAATAGCCATTACGCCAACTGCTCGTGCCCGTAATATGCATTAAAAAAAAAAATTGTCAGAGGGTGAGTAAACTCATCAGAGCAAAAGACAGGGTTTTTCAGAGAGGGAGAAGTCACCACACAACGGGAAATAGTCATGCCATATCTCTACGCTTCCATTTCTCCATCCTGTTGTAATTTAAGCATGCATGTCCATGCATGTGTCATGTGTTTTTCAAGTCACAGAGGGCCAGAATCCCAACCATGGTTGGTCATGTGGGATATGGCTCCATTAACCTTAGGCTAGGGGACCAGCTCTCATAATATGGATTTCTATGACTTTTTGAATATCCTTTGAATAAAAAAGAGGAGGATTATGATAGGAACTATCTCACAGAATTGTCGCAGTGGGGAATTCCCACAGTAGGCTATCTGTAAGCTGGGGAAACTTCTGGAACCCTCAGGACTAGGGAAGTCAATTGTGTAGCCCCCGTATAAGGCTAATAGGCCTGAACATCCTTAAGATGCCACTGATATGAGTCCAGAGTCCAAAACTGAAAGAGCTTGGAGCTTCACTGGCTGGAGGGATTCAGGGGCAAGCACCTATAAAAACTAAATGCAGCCAAAGACTGAGCCAAGGAATAGGGAGAGAAGAGGCAGCAGAATGCTGTTCATGCTTTAGAAGGAATGACAGAGAGGAAACAGAATTCTTCCCTAGTTTTTTTTTTCCTACACCCTTAGGATGCTGCCTGCCCAGTTTGAAGGCAGGTCTTCAACTGAGTCCACACAGATCTTGTCTGGAAACTCTTTCACAGATACAACCAGGAATAATGCTTCAGCAGCCACTCAGGCATCCCTCAATGCAGTCAAGCTGACACCCCAAATTAGCCATCACAACTACTTTCATTTTTGCCAGGTGTTTATTTTGAAATAATTTCAATTCTACATAAAAGTTATAGTAAAATAGTGTTAGCATTCCCTTTACTCAAATTCTCTAAGTAATTTCTCAGCCATTTGAGACTATTTTAAAAATGATGCCTCATGGGAACCAGCAGTTAGTGTAATGGCTATGTCACTGGACTCCCACATAGTCGACCGCGATTCGCGTCCCGGACCTGGTGGCTTAAAACTCATGCCGGGCGCGTGTGCGTGCGTGCCCAAGATCCCGAGAGGAGAATGGAGGAGAAGGGATTGCGGCGTGACCATCCCCCCTGGGGGGTGATTTCTCACTTTCTGTCTCTATGTCTCTCTCTGTCTGGCGAGTGCACACGCCCTATAGCGAAAATCTCTAAAAAAAAAAAAAAAAAAAAAAAGATGCCTCATTACACTTTAGCTTTTCAGTGTTCACTTCTTAATTATAAGACTGGTCTTATATAATCACAGAAATATGATCAAAATTAAGACGTTAACAATATTATCATCACATCTATGAACTTTATTTAAATTTTTCTGATTGCTTCAATAATGTTCTGTTTAGGTCCATCCAATTCAGAACTGTGCATTGCATTTAGTTGTCATGCATCCTTGGCCTCTCGGAGTCAGGAATTGTTTCTCAGTCTTTAATTAACTTTTGAAATCATCACATTTTTAAAGAATATAGATCAGATGTTTTGTAAAATGTTTGTCAACTTAGATTTGTCTCATAGTTCTGCATGATTTGTATATTTTTGGCAGAATGTCACAGAAGTGATGCCATTCTTTTCTCAGTGAATCACATCAGAAGGCATGTAATGCCAATTTGTCCCATTATTGGTGATGTTAACTATGATGAACTTGGTTATGGGGTATGCCAGGCTTCTCCAATGCCAATTTAAGTAATAAGTATGTTGTACTTAGGATATAATAAGTGTATTGTGGAAAGATGCATTGAGACTATTAAAATCTCTAATTTCTCATCATAATTTCACTGACCAGATTGGATTTAACTCCAATGATAATTCTTGCCTGAGTCAATTATTACTATTACGGTTTTCAAATTGTGGTTTTTCTAATTTTATTATTTCTTCTAAATTTATTAGCTGGCAATCTGCTGTAAGGTAAAGCTTTCCTTTCTTGCCAATTTACTGATTTTTTTAACTGTACACATTCGTGGGTTTTTGCTGTATGCAAAGGGCTGCTATATCCTATTAATGCTATTTATTTTTGATGCACAAATTTTCCTACACTTGGCAAATTGCTTGTTTTGTCTGACATAGTTTAATATTCTTTGAGCAAATTTTTACTTTCTGATGTAGTAAGATGGCCTGTGTTCCTTTTGTATTTTCCCTCTCCTAATCTTAGCAATCAGTTATTTCCCCAGAGTCGGAATTCCTTTTAATGAAGAATGATATTTAGAAACTATTATAAAAGTGCCAGGTGTGCTCACTGTAATCAGTTGTATTACTCCTAGGATTTCTCAATGGGAAGAACTAGAAAATTTGTGTATGTATGTTTACAAACACACATCCATCTATTTATTTATGTATCTATCTGCACTTTACAGTCATATTGCCAATTCCCATATAGCACCTCAGGGCTCCTTCTCCTTTCTGCATTTATCACACCATGTTCCAACAATGAGAAACCTGGCTGTTTCTAATCTATATTTAGTTATTTGCATGCCTTCCCCCAACGCACCTTAGCTAACTAACTCCTAGTTGTATCTTCCTAAAACTCAGTTGCCATCAAAATGAAGAGGAAGGAAAAGGCAAGAAAACAGAAAGGCCAGTTAGAATGCTGGAAACTGGATGTGCCACATTCTCCTTTCCACTACTACTCTCCATACGGGGGTGATGAAGAGGAGAGGGGCAGCTGTTTTGATATAGTACTGAGAATAATATATTACACACAGCAGACATTCAAGAAGTATTTTTTGAAAGAATTATTTTATTTAAGTTTATTTACTTATTTATTTATTTTCATTTGACCAGAGAGAGACAGAGTGAGAGTGAGAGAGAAAGAGAAAGTGAGAAAGCAAGTCGCCAGGTCTGGGACTCGAACCACAGTGAGCCATGTGGGAGTCCAGTGCTCTTAACCCCCACGCCACCTGCCGGCCCCTAAGTAAGTATTTTTAAAAATAATTTTTATTGGCAAAAGTGGTTACCATGTGATTTTTTAGTACATAAATGCAATGTACAATGATTAAATAATATTATGTAGTATACACATCATCTTAACCATTTGTAACATTCTATAGAATAAGCTATGGACAGCCACATTCTTCTCACTGTGTTTTCTTTTTTTTTTTGTAACATTCTATAGAATAAGCTATGGACAACCACATTCTTGACACTGTGTTTTCTTTTTTTCAAAAAAATTTTGCCAGAGGGTGGGTACACTCCCTGGAAAGAGATAGAGAGAAAGGAAAAAGCAACACCCATGGGGATTGGTCATGCCACAATCCCTTTTTCTTCATTTCTTCCCCCTTTCCAGACTTTGGACATACATGCACACATACCTGGTGTGCTTTTCAAGCCACTGGGTCCAGGATTTGAACCGATAGTGAGCCATGTGGGATCCAGCTATCTTAACCACCCTGCCATGGGCTGACCCCTCCCCACTGTGTTTTACGACACTAGCCATTATTCCCTCTTCCTACCTACAATTTTGTTTCTGGTAACCAACATCCCTTTACTTCTTCCCTGCCCTTCTTTACCAGGGTCCAGTAGTCATTCGACACCTCTCTACTTCTATGAGGTTTGCTATTAGCTGTTTGCTTTTTTTCTTTTTCAGTTACTCTTAGTTTTTGCATTTAATTATGCAAGAAGTATTTTCAATTTCAAAATCTCCTTCAAACAAACCTCCTCTTGAAAAAAAAATTCTCACTATTCAATTTTTTTAAGAACAGACAATCAAAAGTGGAAATAAGAAATGGTGAGCTCTAAACCAGTGGTACAGCTGCTTTTACGATGTTAAGACAGAGACATTTTGCATTCCTGGTACTTTGTATTTGGAAATTGCTTCATCATTAGTTTTCTTAGTGATTTATTTCAAAACCTACATGAATTATACAGGGAACTTGAGTTTGTTACTGAAGGGTGTTACCCAATTCCTTCCCAAGACATCTTTAGAGATAGTTCTCTGTCTTGAGAAGGACTTTCCTGGCTTGATTCTGAAAGCATCACTCTAGATATTGTTTTAGAGACAGATTTAAAAACAATATTAGTTGTGAAGAAGCTTATTAATCTACAAAATTTCATGCAGTCTTTTCTCAATGAGGGTCAGATTCTGGTTCCAGTAAATCTCAGAGGCTCTGAGAAATCTAGTACAGTTGCCAGAGGCAATAGTTTTAATTTTTATGGAACACCTTATCTTCCTGGGACATAATTTATTTTAGACGTGGTCTAATTTCTTTTGAGCCTTAGGCCTGAGTGTCTGTGATAATTTGCAAAAGTTGGTGAGATTACCTGGCCTTTCCCACATGTCAGTGAAGCTTTACTGCTTCTGATTTTGTAGACAGAAAACCGAGAGCCCTAATAAAGTGAAAGATTGCACACAAGTAAGCAGGAGAGCCAAATTAGACCTCAGTCATTTAACTCATTGTCAGTTAGCAGATCCCTTCCTTGTTAACTTCTGGTTTTAGTCTATTTCCACCCCAAGCCATGGGTCTCTTTATCAATTCCTCACACGGAGCTTCATTTACTTCAAAGGCTCTCTACACGGGGGAAGAAAGAAAGGCTGGCCTGATTGGTATTCTGCTTTGAGACTCTTAAGGATGTTTGTTGAAGACTAATACTGTGAGCAGGGTTAATGATGTGGAATCCACGAAGAAAACTCAATCCTTGACCTATTGTTTAAAATGGCCTAGCTATGTGTTATCAACGTGATGGCTGAAACTATGAGCCATGTGGGTTCTTCTAACAGATTTTAAAACCAAACAATTTTACGTGATACTTTCTCCACTGCGGACCCGAGACTCTACGTTGCCGCTATGTCCCATCTGATTTTCATAACATCAGTCCTCCCTAGTACTTTCCTAACCCACCTGGCACGCTGATCAATTTGTGAGTATTCAGGGGCGAGCCCTGTTTTCATGTTGATCCTGGTGAAACATTCCAGATGATAAAAACTGCCATCCCGCTCCATTTATCCTCGAAGTATTCCAGTTATTGGGAAGTGAAATGAAAATGACATTGATCTCTGCTTTCAGAAGATGGTTTTAGTTCCTGCTGCTCTCTGCCCTCCATCACTGCCACTCATGCTAACCCAGAGGTTAATTTTATTTTTGTTTTTTGTATTCGTGTTGTCTTTCCTCCCTAGTGTGCTCTAAGTCAATTGTAATGATCCAATACCACTCCCCGTCTCTAATCAGTAACTCATTTAATAAGCATACATTGTTAAAGGAATGGCTTGGTATAAAATATTGCACATCAGTGTGTCAGGACAAAGATGGAAGATACTGGCTTGGCAACCGGTAAGGGAAAAAGGATAATAGTCCTCTTTGTGCCTAGGAGTGCACGTCAAGGACTCTCCGATGGGGAAAAGATGAGACAATTACAATACCACTTAAGAACTAGAGCTATTAAGAAAATATCGCACTTGAAAAGAGACTTCTTTAACTTCTACAGAGTAACGAGATATCTATTTGGAATGACCTGTCTGCATCCCCCCTTATTATCTGTCAGCCTTCCAAATAAATGTGGACAAACAATAACGGTGTGGGTCCATGGGACTCACAAACGCATTGAGGGGTTGAGGTTGGCCCAATAAAATCCAATTTAGTGATTAATTGAAGGGAGGCTTGTAAAATAAGATGCCAACTTGTGAGATTTAGGACCGCTATGCTAATTCCATCTGCCCTTCCCCTGATTTGACTGCTGCTGCCCCGCTGTGCTCTTGCTCTGGGCTGTGTGAAAAAGAGCTTCAGAGGAAATCATAAATGCTTGATTTAATTAAAACCTTTACCAGCACCACTTCTGGTCTCATTTCTCCAAGTGCCAAGGTATAGATTACATTTGAACAATGGTGATGCAATCAAGGTATAGGGAGAAAATACAATCGACTTTTTATGGTTTGTGAAAAATAGAGCAATGCGACAAGAAGTTGCCCTGTAGCAATTAAACGTTTCTTGGTTAGCAGTTTCCTTTGGAGTTGAGGTTTCCAGACTAGAGGGTAAAGGAATACATGTAAACTTTTTCACTGTAGTCAAACAAGGAAAGACAAAGAGGAACAAAAAAAGGAAAGAAAAGCAATTCTGGCTCAGCCATCTGATCCTGAGGTATCCAGTGCTGTTATTTAAAAGCCACAAGCCACAGGGATTGTGCTGTTTTCTGCTCCAGCTGGACAACTTTGGCTTTCATGCAGCTCTGGATATTCATGCCACGGAGAACCATGCTAATCCTGTGTGTTCACTGACCATTATATTTAGTTTGAAGAATTCATAATGCTTAGCCAGATCCTGTTACTAATACTGGCAATCACTGGATAGAGTGAATACATTTTATTTATACCTGTGTGTTTCTTGAGGTTCCTTGTGTGTTGTGGGGAACTAATTTCTGATTTATCTGGGATTTTCCTGGTTTTAAAATTGAAATCGCTATGTCTGGAGAACCTCTTCAGTCCAGGGCAAAGCAGGTTGATAACTCTTGTCATAAATGACTTCTAGGTCCTACTATCTGATTTTTCCCTTTGGGGAATTTCCTTTTGAGAAATAGTTTAGATGTAACTGATGTTTATTGAATTATGCTAGATAGGCTGATACTGTTTAAGTCCTTTCAGTGAATGTCCCCTCAAATCTCAAAGAGAGTTACCAACTTAAACAGTCGCACAGGTCATGTTCTGCATGAACGTGGGGCACCAATCACAGTGGAGATGACCCTGTCGGAAAAGGTGGGTGCTCTTATAAATGAGAACCTGGAAACACAGGGATCAGATACTTGCCTATTACCATAGCTAGAAAGTGATAAATACAGTTTATCCTGAGTCTTGTTTGAGAATCCCCAAGGGATCTAGATGAAATGTACACTAATCGCCTCATAGGTTGGACATAACACTTACCAGTTAATTTCCATGGATTAGATTTAAAGGGAACAAAAGGGACAGAGACAATGATGAGAGAGAAACCATACCAAGGGAAAGAATATTCCTAATTTCCTATCTTCTCTTATCTAATGTTTCTAAGAATATAAAGAGAATGATCAGAAAGTAGATGACTTGGGGGATTATAAAACCCATATTTAGAAATTTTCAGGGACTACACAGAGCAGAATTCAGTCATCAAATTGAAGGTAAACATAAGAAACATGGCTTTTGGAAAATGCTGCAAAAGATATTTCCAAAATCTCATTTAGCCACATTGTACCTATTTCCTTCTATTGTTTTTCTATATTGAGCCATAATTTTGTGTATTACATATGGAATATACAAGCAGTTTATTTTCTACTCTTTTATTACATTTTTGAGAGAAGATACACCTGAGGTGCATGCTAGCAAGATTCTTGGAAAATTTCTCCATAACAAAAATCTACTCCAAGTAACAAATGTTTGTCCTTTGACCTTTGATTCCTTTGAATAATTGGGTGGAACAGTCAGAGACACCTAAAGGGGTAATTATTAGAACAAGCTGGATGGCTAATTTCTTCATTGAAGACCTTTCCTTGGCCTTGCCTAGCCGTTCCTGTCTCACATCATTAGTCTTGAAAAGAATACTCATAGTGAAGCCACCGTATGGCGGCAACCCGTGGGGAGCAGGTGTGTGTCCTTTATTAAGCAGCCCTGTGAGCACTGCTGAGGCCTTTGCTGTTGGCCAGGGCTGGCCTCAGAACCCAGCTGCATTCACCTTGCCAGCCAAATCTTTCTATCCCTGCAAGAAAAAAAAAAATTTTTTTTGAGAAGTTTCTTGCTATAGGGTGCGAGCACTCACCAGAAAGACAGAGAGGGACAGAGAGACGTAAAGTGAGAAATCACCCCCCAGAGGGGATGGCCACGCTACAATCCCTTCTCCTCCATTCTCCTCTCGGGATCTTGGACACACACGCACATGTGTCTGGCGTGAGTTTAAGCCACCGGGTCTGGGACGCGAACCACGGTCAACTACGTGGGAGTCCAGCGACACAGCCATTACGTTAACTGCTGGTCCCCAAGAAAAACATTTTTAAAGGCCCTGTGCTGGTTACTGCCTGACTTGCCGCTTGCCGTCGAGTCTCCTGCAGTCACAGTTCTCTTCTCTAGTCTCATTTGTCTACTTAATAATGACACTATCAGGAAGAATTGCCTGAAAGTGCACAGGGTACCAGTTACATCCGAATTCAGTCATGAAATTGAAGATACACATAAGAATCATGGTTTTTGGAAAATGTTGCAAAAAATACTGAATACTTTTTAGTATAATTATATTCTAGGTAACATTCGGAGCATACTTATGCTAAGAAGTTATTTGTTGTTTACCTGACATTAGAATTGAACTGGGCCTTCTGTGCTTTGACTTGCTAAACTGGTGACCATCCATGAGGGGCATTGTCTGCGAATGTCAGCGGTGAGGAGAGAGATGATGCAACTGAAACTCTGTGGGAAGACATCATTTGAATGGTGTGGTTGATCTTTCAGAAATACCACATGTACTTTTCTTGGAGTGACTAAGACTTCGATAACGGGAATAATCAACGAATTTGGGTGTTAGGTATGACAAAACAGTGTTGATGGAACTAATGACTTATTGACTGGTTTTGGCTGAGTGCCCCGTGGAATTTTATTTAATCACTGCAGAATAGCAATTTAAACTGCAGAAGAAGGTCAATGACTAATTCAGCAACCGAAATTCTCTCTCTTTTTTTTTTTTTTTTCTCCTATGGAGATGTGAAGAGCGGAACTAAATTGAAGTAGATTCAGTCCTGGGAGCTGTTTGTGTCAAGGATAAGAAATGCTACTATTATTAATTTTCAATAGATCCGTTTCTGCCACTAGCTGAGGCTGCAGGACTTGAGGCAATATCCTCAAAAGTATAAAAAAATACTCAGGGATTTACAATGCACAGTGTCGAACTGAAAAGGTAAGAGAATGCATGCATTTTGTCATAATGAAGTTCTTTTTAAGTGGAGAAAACGCTATAGACACCACAGCCATTGTTTATTAAACTGCTAATGACAAAGGGCACAAGATGAGAAAACCAACATGACTTGGGAGCCCACCTAGCAACTTCTGGCTCTAGCTCTGGCAGAGGAAATGCTCAGCTCCAGGGAAAGCCACAGTGCTCAGTCCCAAACATAGCTCTTTTATAGCTGTCTGAGTTTGTTTCATCTCCCTTTTATTCTCGGATTAGTGGCTTTAAAATGGAACTGTTGGATTCATTTCAGTTATTAGGCTGATGCAAGCATTGTAATTCTCTCTCTTGAATTCTTAAATGTGTTGATTGTACTCTGGGAATTTTATGGTTCTTTTAAAAAATACTAAAAGTGCTTGCTCCATTTTTCCAGTGTAATTGCTTGTACTACTTAATTGCCAACTCTATTATATTTGAATTTTTTTTTTTTTTTTTTGTGGAGAAAATCGCAGAGACACAAAAGGCATCCTAAATGATAAACTTCCATTTTTTTTCTTTCAAAATACAAATAAAACAGATTCAGAAGGAATTTGAAGGAGAGAAAATTGCTTTAACCTGGAACTTATTCTAGGTCTGGAAGTCATAGCTTTTGTTTTTTAAAGAAATGCTCTGATGACCAAAACGAATGGTGGTGAGTTGGTGACACAGTAAAATAATAACTGGCAGCCTCTGATATCCAAAGCCATTTGCCTGAATTATTTATGTCTCAAAACTGACAGGAATTTCATAAGAGCAAAAAAAGAGGCAGGTCTAGCGGGTGTCATTTATGTGATGCAATCACACATCTGATTGACTTAGGGCTCATCTGTCAGAGCTGATGCCTTAAAAACCCAGGGGAGGGGTTTATTTCAAGACAGTCCCACGCGCATCTAAGTTTGATTAGGCCTTCACTAGCTCGATTCCATTTATTGTCAAAAGCAGATGGAGACAAAGAGAAACAATTCCTCTAATTCCATTGCCTAAAAATAACTCAGTAGCAGGTATCACTACTCGACAATCTCCTTAGATTTTGAAATGATATTTTAACTTTTTTTTTTTTAAAGTGAAAAGCATTATCAAGGGCCAACTGAATTGCACTGTGTTGTGTTATAGTGCTGTTGGATATAGCTATTATAGATTGGCAACCTTTTAGGAGGGTTTTCATTTATGTCTCTGGGACTCAGATGTCTGTAATGTTTTCTCCCACCCCTCATTAACTCGGTTTTATTTCTTTGTGGTACCCTTCTGGCCAGGCGGAGGAGATGAGCACATAGTTCTATCGTATTGGCCTTTAGGGCTAGAGTAGTGAGTGAGCAAAATTAAATGGCCTTGATATAATTTACATAGTCTTCATTATGTGTGGATGAATAGCTCTTCCTACCACTTTTATGTGGAATTTGGAAAAATGCTCATGAAGTTTATGATCCTTAAAATTTAAGTGTATTTTATGAATTTTAAGAAAACGTTTCAATGCTTGAAGAGAGCACAATATTTATTAAAATGTTCATTGGAGTTCGTGTTTATTTTTGCTTTGAGCATTGCAAAAGTTTTGGGAATTAACTGAATGACATAATTCTCCAGATTTAAAAAAATATACAATATTTTAAATTCCCATGTTTTAATATACTTGAAATAGCTTTTAATCAAACTCCTATGAAAGTAAATTGTTCAGGGTATCATTGTGATCGTTCACAACTAAATTGCTAAACTTATTTTAGTATCAATTTATGCCAATTAAAAGGTATTTCTTCAGACATCCAGCATGTAAAATGAATTAGTGTTTGTCAGCATTATTTAGGGTCAAAAAAGTACCTATTCCCAGATGTTTTTGAAAAATAAATACAGTCCTATTAAAAAGTGAAAACTACATGGGATCATATTCAACTTTTACCTCATTGGCTGGGGTTTAGAAGAGTATGAAAATATGTTATAGTTAAATGAGTATTCCATTCATTGAGGGGCGAATCTTAAGAGGGAAGAATGGTTGAATGGCCCCTAGAAAACCAATCTGTAGTTTTAAAAATGCTCTACAAAAGCAAAGAAAGGCTATTTTTCATTTCAACTCATTTATCTTTGCTTTCTATTTAATTGACTTCTTTCTTCTAATGAACACAAGTATGGGGGAACTTTAAAAAGTTCTTAGAGAAATGGAATTAAAGTCCAAATTTACTCTGGTGTAAAACCAAAATTGAAATCCATGCATAATTTTTAAATAATAAATATTTTACATGAACATTTTGAAGACCTCCCCACCGCCATACATTTCTTATTGTTAGGATCAAGGCCTTAATCATACCAGCAAGAAAAAGAAAATACATATTTTTTTCTCCCAAAAGGGAGCATTATATTCTTCATTAAGCAGATTTTCTTTTCAGTGGTGTTATGCTTTCCCAGACTTTCCTAGAGAGTCTGCACTCTAATCTTCAGCTTGGTCAAGGAATACCTTTCCATAAATCACACTGAGTTTCGCTCAGACTTTTTTAGAGCTCCTCTGGTGTAGGCACAAGTAAAAGGGTTTAAGTCAGGCAAATATCATGAATAAAGGAGTTGTATTCCTCTTTAACTCCCTTGTTTACAAAGATGTCCTGGGCAGCTGGAAAAGCAGTCAAACCTTACTCAACACTTGACATTAAATTTAACCTCTGTCTAAGGAAATAAGCATTTCAAATCTGCTGAATCATTTAATTCTCACACATATTTCCATGGGAACTTTACTGTTTTTTCAGAAATATCCTTTGACCGGGTGTGCCTACAGTTGGAAAAATTCTATTACGCTTTCATTGTTCAACCTGAGCTATTGGTATGTGGCTCCTTCTTTTAAACATGTTAAGACACTTGAGATTTTAAAGATTTTCCTTTTCTTAGCCATTCTCTTCTAATCTCCAAGGTCCTCTGAACAGCTCATTTCTATTTTGTTCAGTAAACAGCAAAACACTCCACATTCATATCAGTATAAAGGCAGGCAGACGAAATGCCTGCAAGCACATTTACTGGGTGGTGACTATTCTAAAAGCTGCAGGAAATGTTAACACAGTAAAATATCTTTTAAGGATTACCTTTAATTGCATGGTGTTCAATCAATGAGCATTGTCTCTGCACCTACAGGTATGGTTTTAGTGAATAAGGATCTATCTGGGAGATTGGAGAAGGTCTTGGCCATCCACAAACACTCAATGGTGGATATAAGAATACATATTCAAAGGAAATATGTGCATGTATAAAGTAACTACAAGCAAACAGAATGTTTACCGTTGAAATGGTTGATGTGAGTAAGAAAAGCTTCCAAGAACAGCTTTAATGCTAAAGAGTGAATATTAATTAGTTTAAATGACAGGAAAGGGTCATGAATATGCAGAACTCACCCTTCCCTGAACTACTCCCAGCACAGAACTGACAACTGAAAATTAGCTAATATTTTATGTGTGTGTGAGACACTGGAGAAATTAGTAGCTTTTATTTTAGAGAAAATACACATTTTGCCCCCCAAAGGGCTGTGCTGAGCCTTTCTATTTCCTGCTAGCTTTGGCAGGCTTAACAGTATCTTTGCAGCATTTTGTTTCTGGAGGGAAGAGAAGAGCCATACCCATCTCTTTTTTTCCTCTCGTTACTAGATTGTAGCTCATTCAGGAAGTGAAATTGTGCACAGAAATGATACTACATAGATGCTAGCAAAAATGTCTGTTATCTGCATACAGCGAAGGAAGTTGTTTGAGAAAGAATTTCCTTATAACCTTGATGGAGGTATTATGTGTAGTCTGTTAACTAAAGACAATGTTGATAAAGTATACTTAAATGACTACCACAAGCATATAATCAAAAATTACAGAGAAGAAAAATTTAGATGTTCTGAAGGGGTGATACATTTCGTTAAAGCCTCCTGTAGACTTCCTCAAGTGTAGAGTCGCTTCTCTGTTTCATATTTCATTATAAAATGTTACAGGGATATGACTAGTTTGAAGTTGAACTGTATAGTATTTCAAAATATTAGATTACGTGTCAAGAGACAACTGAGTATTAGTAACAACCTAAAGACACAAATAATAATTAGTTTTTATTGAGACTCGTGATAAATTCTGTAGATTTATTTTGGATTTGAAAATAATTATTATTTCTACAGTCTTTTTTTTTTTTTTTTTTTTTTGTTATAGCAAAGTGGAGGAGTTTATTGCAGGAGAGGAAAGGAAAAAACAGAGCTCCCAAGAAGTGAGGGGTCCTGGAAAATGGGTTGCCAAGGAAGACCTGTGGTGAGCGGTTTTTTTCTGGGGCTGAGGGACCTTGTTCATGTTGATAGCCATCTTCTATGAATAACCATAATAATAAAGTATTCAACCCATGATAGCCCATAATATCAAAAGAAACAGAGTTTCAATTGATCAGAAAGATGGCAATTTTAGGTGGTCCTCAATAGTCAAAACTGTCTCACATTGGGTCTCTTTTTCTAGTTAGATTTCACATGGTGCCACATGTTAAGATGATACATTAGGTTGTTGATAGATTAAGTTGATATATTAGGTTTTCTATTTGCATAAGAAAATATATCATGACTTTCCTGATGACCCAATAAATGCTTTTGTTCTTTTAATATATACTTATCTGAGACTGAGACAAGGAAAAATACTTTTCTGACTAGCACAAAGCCAGTTCAGATAGAATTAGTGTTGTTTATGTCAGCAATATAAAGACATTCTCTTAGAAACATACAGAAACTTTCAAAATGCCCTCTGCCAATTTTAACGTGAGTTATTTCACCACATACATGTTCTTGGGTGAGAAAATATTATAATCATAATTATATATTATAATTATTTACTATATTATAATATATTATAATTATGTACAAAATAGGAAAACTTAGGGGCTCTAGATCAATTCATTAATAGAACGATTTTCTTAAAACCAATTTGCTGAAAGCTAGTCTTCCACAAACCAATTCACTAAATCATCAATTTAGTAGCAACTAATTTGAATTTAATACTAATATATTCATAACCATTGCATACATTTAAAAAATAGTCGATAAATTAGTAACTCTGATGAATTTGTCATTTGGTAAATCGATCATTTAGCAAATTGGCCTGTTTTTGAACTGACATAGATGTACTTACTCCATTCTGAAATAACACACTTAATGAGAACATCCTATGTGCAGGGATTGATGTTTAAACACTGAATGAGTCAGTCCTTGCCGTTAGAGAATTTTCAGGTCAGTGGAAGGGGGAGTGAAGAACACTATCACAGAACAGAAAGGGCTGCAGTAGGAGAGTCTTGGGAACACCGAGGAAGACCAAAGATTGGGATGGGGTGGGGAGCAGCTTATTCCATCAGGCCATTGGTCACAAGAGGCTGCCAAGAAGAGGTGGTGCTTGAGTAAGGTCTGCAGGCTGAAAGTGATCTACCCAGGGAGTGAACAAGTGATCATAAAATACATCAGAAGACCAGAATATGCTAGGGCTTCACATTGATATCTGTCCTGCCTCTCAGGGATCCTCTGAAGCTATTCTATAACGTTGTGGTATCATTAGTAGTATGATCCAGAATATTCAGCTTGTATGTACAAATAGGATGATCATAGCTAACTAACACTTACCTAGTATTTACCATGTGTAGAGGACATATTTAGTTCTATTATATTACATCATAGTTATGTAAGTCGGATAGCTGACACAGTCATCTTAGGAGGTAGTTACTACTGTCAGCTTCCTTTACAGTGGAGGAAACTGAGACCCGAGGCATAAATTGCTGCCAAGGGGCACCTACCAGGATTCAAATGCAGGCCATGTGTCTGTCTGTGTGCTTAATCACAATAGTGAGCTGGATTCAAGGATCCTCTGGGATTCCTGTGTCATCCATCTCCTTGCCTTTACCTGCATTAGACATCACTTAAACACAATTACGAGACCACAGACTTCAGGAGTTCTTGATCATTTTAATACCCATCTCATGTCACTTTGTAATCGGTCACTTCTCTCTGCTGTATAAGTACTATCCTCTCAGAATCCTTCTTTGTTCATATTTTTGTTGCTTTAATAATTACCAAGAGGCCAGTACATACCTTAGTGATTAAGTACTGTGCATGGGAGCTGGCTATCATATGGCTGACTGCAATTTGAACCCTGGCTCTGGAAGCTTAAAACACATGCTAGGTAGACCAGTAGGGGGTGTGGTGGTTGAGGTGCCTGACTCTCACATGGCTGACTGTAGTTTTGAGTCCAGGACCTGATGGCTTGAAAATCATGCTGAGAATATGTATGTGCATGCCAATTTAAGTAATAGGAGGAGGGTGGAGAAGGGATTGTGGCATGGCTATCTCTCTTGGGGTGGGGAGCAGTGATTTCTCACTTTCCCTCTCACTGCCTTCTCTGGTGAAATCATGCACCTTATGGCACAAACAAAACAAAACAAAACAAAAACAAACGAAAAACCCCCAAAACCTTAAAAAGACAAAAACAAACATGTTTTGCCTGTGTGCCTGTTTGTCCAAAATCCTGATGGGAAGAAAAGGGATTGTGTCGTGACTATGCCACACTGGGGGGTGATTTTTCTCTGTTCCTCTTTTTCCCTCTCTCTCTGGCAAGTGCATATGCCCTGTGACAATAAAAAGAAATTACGAAGGGCCTTGAGACTCAGTTAATTAGGCTCTTGGAGCTAGGTCTCAAATAGTAGAAATGAAGATGGAAGACGCCTAAGACGAATCCTATGAAGGAAGTAGTAGAGTATTCCGACATGAACTTGTGGACAATCATGTGGATTTCTTGTTCTTCGGTTAGCCGCTATCTAGGGTGACAGTATAACCAAGATTTAAAGTAGTTGGTCCCATAGTTAGAAAGAATTTTACTCTGTATGTTCTGATTTTGGCTAAAGGTTTTTGTTCCTATACACATAAGGGACTTCCAGAGAAGAGAAGCATCATTGAATTCCATGATATTGAAAGCAAATGAGGACACTGGGTGGTAAATCATATAAATGTTCCTGAAGTTTTCTGTACTCCTCAGTTTGTTAATAAGAACACAATTCTAAAAGGAACGTAGGAATTGAAGAAAAAGCCATTGGGTTGTAGATGGTCTCCCCTCTGAGTGTGTGGTGTCCCCTAGGAGTCAGCCTGGCTCCCAATGCACAGTGCTTAACCACTGCCCTCGAATGCCTTTTTTGTGTAATTTTACATGATTTGATTAGAAAAGTTTGCTAGGCTTTCCTTTCAGGAGAGCCCGGGGCCTAATGACTATCACATCCAGGATTGTTTTCCTGACTTTCAGCAGACACCATTCTGGAAGGTACTCAGGGCTCCAGTGATATTAACCTAGGGCTGCAATATTTCTTTGCTTTTATGGGTCCTCGTACATCAGATGAAGTACCTGATAATTATGTAAAATACCTTGGATGAATCCCAGACTGAAAGTCTTCAAATGGCAAGCAGATTAATCATATACTGAAGGAAGGCTCTGGACACGCTTACATGCTTATTGGATGAACTGGACATCCCTGAATGATATCTTACTCTGAAAGAAATGCCCTGAGCAGGAAAAACACCAGCAAAGACTGAGGACAGTCCAGAGTTTCTTTCCCCATTCTCCGGAGTTAGATGTTCTTCCTTTCCCTTCTCCAATCTGTATTCTCCAACTCTGCAGCAGCCAGCCAGAGGTGCCTTTGTCATAACTGTTTACACAAATGCTCCTGAAGATATGCGAACTCATGCGTGTCATACTCTCACTCTCAGTTCTTCGGTGCTGTTCCCACAAGTCCTGTGTTCAAGGCTTTTCTCCATGTCTGAAAAATCTCTCAACCTACAGGTTTTTTTTTTTTGTTTGTTTGTTTGTTTGTTTTTTTTTTTTTTTTTTTTTTATGGCTTTTGAAAAGTGGTTAAGAAAATTGTCCAGAAGCCATCTTAAATATTCTTGTGACTTTTGAGATGAATCTAAAGTAGGACAGACATTGGGTATTACTTCTTTTGGTTCTTTATTTAAGAGGTTTTTGATTTTTATGAAGGAATTTTTAAGAGTCTGTACAACTTGAATTAAGTTAAGCATATGAAAAAAAATAAACAGAACCCATATAACTCTAAAAAGTAGAAAAAACCAATGATTAAACCTTCCATCTTGGGAAAAAAACCTATAAAACACATTGTTCTTAATTAGATGAAGAAATTACTTCTCAACCTTTTTAATTTTGAATTTTCCAGGCACTGGCTATACTGTTGAAGTTTTAAAATTCAGACCTCTCTATGGTTCTGGTAGTATCTCTATTATATGTCCTGCCTAGTTAGACTTTGGAGTTGAAGGTGTGTGTTGAAACCACTTAGACATGCACAATCTGTGTCCTTAGCTATCACATCAATTAGTTTTTGATGTTATGGATATGCCATATTTTGTTTATTCATTCATCTGTTTTTGGTCACTGTGCTTTTCTAGTATTCAGCTTTTGCCCAGTTTTTAGTGAGTCGTCTTCTTTTAAAGTTGCAAGAGCTCTCATATATTCTGCATATAAATTTTTTTCTTTTTTTTCTTCTTTATTAATCAGAATTTTGGGCATGCACACCCTCATGGTGTGTTTTTCCAACTGTTGGAGCCCGGATTTGAACCATAATTGGTCATGTAGGATCTGTCTCCCAATACACATGGCTTAATCACTATACTACAGGGCCAGCCTGGTTTGTTGGTTTATGTACTACTGATTTAAAAGTGCTTTATAAACATAGTCTTATTAGGTTATTATTAAAGCTACAATTTACATTTTTTGTCTTTAATTATCAGAGGGTGCTTGTGCTCTTGACAGAGAGAGAGAGAGAGAGAGAGAGAGAACCCCAAATGAGGGGTGGTCATACCACGTTTCTTTTCCTGCATTTTTCATCCCGTCAGGATTTCATGCACACGTGCACTTGTATTTAATGTGTTTTCCAAGAAACTAGGGCTGAGACTCAGATCTCAGGTGGCCTTCTGGGTTCCAGCTCCCAAAGTACTTCACTTAACCACCATTCTATGGGGCAAGCCCCACAATTTATATGACATATATAAAATAAATATCTGAAATATGCTTAGTAGAAGTATAATCTTTTAAATAACTAAATACTTTTATGAAGTTTTTTTAAAATTTCATTTTCTTTTATACATTCAATCACATTATTTAGCTTACAAAGTGAATGTTTCAACATGTGAACATTTCTCCCTAGTACTGTTGATAAAACTACAAAATATCTTCAACAGATAATACCACATTTCTTTGTGCCATTAATGCTTTGCCTCCCTGTTTTTCTTCTAAATGTCCTTCCTCAGACCCTCCTCAATAAACTTTAAAAAACAGTATTATATAGATACAGTGTAAAGTTTAAAACATAAAGATGTTACAGTCATGTGCAAGTATTCTTCCTTTTTTTTTTTTGGAGAGGTTTTTGCTATAGGGCACGTGAGCTCACCAGAAAGAGAGACAGAGAGACATAAAGTGAGAAATCACCCCCCACGGGGGATGGCCACGCCGCAACCCTTTCTCCTCCGTTCTCCTCTCAGGATCTTGGGCATGCATGCACACGTGCCCGGTGTGAGTTTTAAGCCACCGGGTCCGGGATGCGAACCGCAGTAGACTACTTGGGAGCCCAGCGACATAGCCATTACACTAACTGCTGGTCCCCAGTATTCATCCTTTTTCTGACCCTTACATGAGCCAGTGTTTATTCTCAGAGAAAGCACTCCACAAGCTTTATACATAAAAAAGTATGGCTCTGTATCTCTTCTTCTTTCCTCACAGCGCAAATGGCAGGGTACTATGCATATTATTTGATATCTTGCTTTTCTCAGAATGTATTATAGCAACCTCTCCATTTTCAGTTCCTATAGATGTATTTCACTTTTTAAAATGGTCGCATGGTAGTCCGTGATATGAGTTTTCTATCATTTATTTATGAGGCCTCTGTTGATGGGTTTAAGCTATTTCAAGTTTCTACCTATTGCAAACAATATTACCGTGAATATTGCTGTCTTTAAGTGCTTGTGGTCATGGGCTAGTATCCATCATGGTCTAATGCTAAAACTGAGACCATCATTGCTTTCTATTTGTTTAACTTTTTGGTATTCTTTTGCTTTCCTCCTTTGTTTATTTTCAGCCTTTTCTGAGTAATTAAAAGACATGAAACTGATATGTGCATCTTTTGATATGACAAATATCTTTGGTGTTTGTTCCATCTTCTAATTTCCTGTTTTGAACTTTTGTTGTTGTTTTATAGTCTTTTATTTGCTTTGGTGTATTCAGATTTGTGTGTGTGTACATACTTATATTATCTCATATAACTGTGTTTTGTTGTTGTCTGTTTAAATTTACTATAGGGTGCGTGTATTTGCCAAGAGAGACAAAGAGAGAGAATGAGAAAGTGCAGCCTAGAGGGATAGCCATGTCCAAATCCCTCCTCCTCTTCCATCGTCCTCTCAGAACTCTGGGCATGCATGCACATGAATGTTTTTCTCAAGCCACTGGGTCCAGGACTTGGACTGTCCAGTCAGCCATGTGGGATCCAGATGCCTTAACCACCATGGCACTGGCTGATCCATAACTGTTTTTTATACACTGTATTTGTATGGCAGTTGAATATAATTTTGAGTCCTGTGAAATCATTTCTCTTCTACCCCTCTGATCAAATAATGCTCTGTATTGTATTTTGTAATGGCCAAACCTGGAATATAATGCTCCATAGGGGCCCTGTTTCTGGTGCATGCTAGGTATGTAGCATATGCTTGGTTGATAAAAGCGTAGTAGTATATATCCGGAACCAGCAGTTAGCATAATGGCTATGTCGCTGGACTCCCACGTAGTTGACTGCGGTTCGCGTCCCGGACCCGGTGGCTTAAAACTCACGCGAGGTGCGTGTGCGTGCGTGCCCAAGATCCCGAGAGGAGAATGGAGTAGAAGGGATTGTGGCGCGTGACCATCCCCCCTGGGGGGGAATTTCTCGCTTTCTGTCTCTATGTCTCTCTCTGTCTGTCTGGCGAGCGCACGCGCCCTATAGCAGAAACCTCTCCAAAAAAAAAAAAAAGAAAAAGAAAAAAAAGCATAGTAGTAAATATCATGCAAAATGAATAGCCAGTGAAACAACTATTGAAATGAATTCAAATCCTATTTCTAAAACTGACTGGTAGTAAAATCATGTTCTCTTTGGGGCCTCAGTTTATTCTTTGATAACAAAGAGATTTTTGGGTTGTATACTGTGAAAGATCTCTTCTAAGATTTCACGTGTGGCTTTTCCTGCAAGTTTTTAAGTTTAAATATTAAATTCGAATTAGTAACTTTATTCTTGGATATAATGAATGTCATTGTTCTTATTATGATTCACTATGAAATACTTTGAGAGCAGGAGTGAAAGATCGAAGAGAGGATATTTATCATGGTTGTTGTGATGACCTTAGGCAAAAAGGGGACAGACTTCTTCATTCTATGAACACACTCAGACTTAAGTGTGATAAGTCTAGATTCTGTGACTGTCAGTATCAATTAGTTAACAATTACAGATTCCAAAGGACTTAAATACTACTGTAACCTATTTGAATTAAGTCATGATTCAAAGATAGTAGAAAGTAAAAGTTATGGCCATCTGATCATTCATGCATCAGAAAATTACATCATGTCCTGTCTTGTTTTGTTTTGTCTTTGTTTTTAGTTTGTCTTTCACTTAGTATAAGATGGTCAAGACATGGTAATTATCTTCCCCCCATTTTTACACACTTATTGCCATATGCTGAGGTAGAAGAAAAGTATTTACTTTAAGGTAAAAAAAGTAAAAATAATGTATTGCATATACTTAAAAGAAATATTTTTCAATGAAACCATTTTTGAAGATGTATGTAATGTAAAGTTAAAGATATGCTTCTAAGTAAATTCATTTTTTAATTTTCTCTCTTTTTATAGTTGTTAGATGGTGTGTGTGCTCACCAGAGAGAGAGATACAGAGAAAGAGAGAGAAAGTGCCCACCAATGGGATGTGTTCATGTAACAATACCCTCTCCTCCATTTCTTTGTTGTGTTGGGATTTGGGGTATGCATGTACATGCACTGGGTGTGTTTTTCAAGCCACTGGGCTGGGATTCAAACCACAGTCAGTCATGTGGGATCCAGGATTATTTGGTCAAATAGGTTCTATATTTAGATTTTCGAAGAACCTCTATGCAAGCTTCTATAATAGCCATCTTAATTTATATTCCTATGAACAGTGCACAAGGGTTCTCCTTTCTCCACAACCTCAACAGCATTTGTCATTCTTTATTCTTATGGCAGTTGCCTTTCTGACTGGGGCTGGGTGTTATCTCACTATGTTAAGTGTTGAGAGGGGCTCTATCCCCAACTAATGTGCTACAGTCTATCTATCCTTTTAGCTCTGGCACCCTTTCTTTTTATATATTTGGGTGCTCCAGTAATGGGTCCCTATATATTTCTAATTGTTATATCTTTTTGCTGATTTGGTCCCTTTGATACTATAATGACCTTTGTCTCTTTCTTTTTTAATGTAGGTGTCTGTAGATTTATTTTTTGCTTTCCTTTTGCCCTTCATTTTATAATTTCTCATTGAGGGGGTAATAAATTCTGCATTGTCTGTGGGTTGTGTCTCAACCAAAGCTCTAGACCACACTTGACGTGAAAAAGACACCTTCCTGAGAAGAAATCCTATTTATCAGAGGTAAATGTAAATTACCATGTTTATTTACCATGAGATCTGGTAATTGCTAATATCCAGGATACCTCTCAAGTCTAATGCAATAGCCAGTATTTATGATGCATTGTGACCAATACTACAGAGAAATCTAAAGGACAATGAGAGGAGAAAGAAGTGAAAAACTAAAACTAGAATGGGTCGGTCAGGACACACTAAGAGGCGATGTGACTTTGGTTGAGACCTTTATGAGTGGGTACGATTTTATGTATAAGATGCAGTATGAGCGCGGTACAGGGATCTGCATGAACTCTGTGTACAGAAAATTGATGGTGCCACTTTCATAAGGGAAGTAGCTTATCTGTCTGTTCGTTCTGGGCCCCAGGTTTAGCAGAAGATTCATGAAAAGTAACTGAAGACAGTGTGGAATAAGACCTTCATGCAGTTTAGTATACGGTCTAGCTACATGTGCTACCTATATATATATTACATATACGGAATATCTACATCTACATATTAAATATATGCACATGTATGTTCACTTTATGTTCACACTTTAGAACAGGGCAAAATGTCACAATGTATGGTTAGACAAAAACTGAACTTCAGAGACATGATTCAGCAAAGCAAAGCTGAACTTGACTAGATATCTTTATTTTTAGGAGCATTGAAAGGGAGAGGCTTACCTAGGGAGGAATAAACTCAGAGTTAGCTAAAAAATAGAAAATGTTACAGGGAGGCTGCATAACTGGCAGGAGTGGACTACAAACAAAGAAGAGCAATCGACTCTGCTTAATGAAAAGAACGGAAATGAAAAGTCAGCCAACCCTGCTTTGTGCTCTCATTTAAGTATTTAGAAGTGATTGGTGAACACTAGATTCTCCAAAATGAGAAGAGATTTTCCTATTTGTCCAGAAAGGTAAATAAAAAGAAAAAGCGTTGCGAAATAGCATCATCTATTTCTAGGCTCTTTTAGTGAATGGCTGCTGAGAACTTACGAACTGATCAATTTCACTAGTACAACATAATTCCATGCCATAGAACACACTAATATAGACCATTTTTTCATCATAATTTTTCACCTCCTCTGCACTATTTTCTCTCTCTCTTCCTTCCTTCCTTTCCTCCTTTCTTTCTTTTTGCTATAGGGCATGCAAACTTGCTGAAGAGAGAGCAAGAGAGAGGAGAGAAGAGACAAATCACACCTGGGGGATGGCTATGCCCCAATCCCTTCTCCTTCATTCTCCTCTCTGGATTTTGGGCATATATGCACATGTGCCTGGAGTGATTTTCAAGGTACTGAGTCCAGGACTTGAACCATATAGTCAGCCATATGAGATCCAATGTCTTAACCTCCACCCTACCTGCTGGCCCTGCACCATTTTCTTGGCACTCTTTTTTTCTCTTCTTATTTTTTTTTAAAGAGATTTTCGTTGTAGGGCACAAGTGCTCGCTGGAGAGACAGAGAGAAATGGAAAGAAAGAGGGAGGCAGAGAGACAGAAAGTGAGAAATCATCCGCTGGGGGACCAGCGGTTAGCGTAATGGCTATGTTGCTGGACTCCCATGTAGTTGACCGCGGTTTGAGTCCCGGACCCAGTGGCTTAAACTCATGCCAGGGGTGTGTGCATGCGTGCCCAAGATCCCGAGAGGAGAATGGAGGAGAAGAGATTGCTGCATGGCCATCCCCCCTGGGGGGTGATTTCTCTCTGTCTCTCTGTCTTTCTGGTGAGCGCATGAGCCCTACAGCAAACACCTCTCCAAAAAAAAAAAAAAAAAGAAAGAAATCATCCCCTGGGGAGATGGCCATATGGCCATGCTACAGTTACTTCTCCTCCATTCTCTTCTTGGGATCTTGGGCACGCATGCACACACACCTGGCATGAGTTTAAGCCACTGGATCTGGGACTTGAACCATGGTCAACAATGTGAGAGTCCAGGGACATAACCATTATCCAATCTGTTGGTTCTGACACCAGGATTGTTTCTTTTTTTTTTTTTTTAATTAATTACTTAATTAATTAATTTTTGGAGAGGTTTTTGCTGTAGGGAGCGTGCACTCACTGGACAGACAAAGAGAGACAGAGAGGCGGAAAGCAAGAAATCACCCCCCAGGTGGATGGCCATGCTGCAATCCCTTCTCCTCCATTCTCCTCTCGGGATCTTGGGCACGCACACACACATGCCCGGCGTGAGTTTAAGCTGCCGGGTCCGGGACTTGAACCACAGTCGACTACTTGGGAGTCCAGCGACATAGCCATTATGCTAACTGCTGGTCCCAGGATTATTTCTTTTTAACAAAGTCTATAGGGACAAATTGTACTTGTAGCAGGCATAGTCAATGCTCCATAGAGAAACAATCAGGTGAATTCTCCTCAAAGGATCTGCTCATCATTGTGAAGATTCTCTCAGAGATGAAATTATTTTGATAGAGTGAAGCTATTCTCTTGGGAAAAAGACTTACATAATGTGACATATTTGTATGTATTGCTTTTTAATCAGATCCTAATAGGCCATATCATAACTAACTGTGAAAATATTTCTACACAACTGGCCGCCCAACTTCCATAATTCTTGTACTTTTCATTCCTAGTCATAAGGAACGATCAAAATTATTTGTTTTCTGTCCTGGAATTAATATATAGGCTCCCCTTAAAGGCAACGTATCTGCAATATTACTTTCTATTTCTCTAATAACTGGTTTTCAGAATCCTTAAGTGCCCATAATTTTGGCTTAGTAAAAAATATTTGTACTACAAATTGTCAGAGCCCATATTAAGGAATAATTGCTTTTAATAGAGCAGGGAAGACATTCTAGTGGTAAAAAATACTTTATACTAGGAGAATTAAAGCAATTATCTGGCTATTCCAGGCAAAATAAACCTTTATTTTGTCAATATCTGGCTAGTTTGAAATGTTTTCGTCTTAGGCCTCTAAATAGTCTTTTCACTCTTTCATTGAATTTTATTTGTGTGCATATATTATCTTAGTCATCCTAGAGTAAGTTGATAAAAAGTTCTTCTTACATTATTAAATCTATCCTTTTAGGGAGGAATATTCAATTTAACATGTACTTTGTTAAAAAAATGAGTTACTTCAAATAATATTGTGTGATAAACTTGGAATAGAATTTTGTAAGTTAGGGCAAAAGAACTGTTTATTCTGTAAGGAGGATTTAGACTTCTGTCCTCGAACATGCCACACTCAGTTGTAGTGCACCTTTGATCTTCATCTCATGAGGGAGGCCGAGAGTAGTTGTTACAGTTTAACAGTAGGATCCAGACAGTGGAGCATTGATAAAAATAAAACACAATACTCGGTGAGGCAGACTTGCATGGGAAAGTTCCAGATTTGCACCTGGATACTCCCTCAGAATCACGCTTGGGGGACCAGCAGTAAGCGTAATGGTTATGTCACTGGACTCCCATGTAGTCGACTGTGGTTCGAGTCCCAGACTCGGTGGCTTAAACTCACGCTGGGCGCGTGTGCGTGCGTGCCCAAGATCCCGAGAGGAGAATGGAGGAGAAGGGATTGCGGTGTGGCCATCCCCCCTGGGGGGTGATTTCTCGCTTTCTGTCTCTATGTCTCTGTCTGTCTGGTGAGTGCACGTGCCCTATAGCAAATACCTCTCCAAACAAAAAAAGAATCATGCTTGGTACATACATGCCTGCATGCCCATGATTCAGTGCTGGCTGAGGCTGGGGGGTTGATTGAGGCATCAAGACTGTGTGGGGACTACACATTCTCTCTGTCTTTCTCACTTTGGGGAGAAATAAACAAAAATGGACTTAAAGAAAATTAACGTAGTTCTTTCTCTTCCCCTTCCTGTTCTTTCTGCTTTCCCTAGGATATAATTCAGTCTTTTATTAGATTGGACAGAGCAGCTTAGCTCCCTGTGCAGGACACCTTCCTTGTGGGGCTGGGGTAGGCAGAAAGTCAGAAGGGTTTGGAGGGAGTCATGATGGCTGAGAGTAAGTTATGGGAGCCTAAGGAGGGTGATGAGGACATCTACAGAGAATGGGGCCAGGGCTTGAGCAGGTGAGGAGGGCACATACATCTAAGGTCCACTGAGCACAGTGCTCGGGGCCAACCACGATGAGAAGAATGTCTATGTAGAGGGGCATCTTGTAGTGGATACTGGAGCCCAAAAAGGAGGGCTCCCATGCAAGAGAGGAGCCAGCAGATGGCATGGTGGTTAGGGGTGCTGGACTCTGTATGGCTGAGCACAGTTTGAGTCCTGGACCTGGTGGCTTGCTTTCTCTCTCTCCCGGACATGTTGTCTTGCTCTCTCTCTCTCTCTCTCTGTCTTATTCTGGTCAAATTGAAAATAACTATAATAAAAAATAAAATAAAAAGGAAATAGTTATTTTTAAAAAAAAGGGAGAGAGGAAGTGGCAGTGTGATGAGAAATGTATTATCTGCAGGGAAATTCATCAAGCAAATAACCGTATTAAGGATAACATGAGTGAAATTTCAGGCTGAAAACTAGGATAAACTTTGTGGTGTTAAACTGGGATCAGAGGTATTAGTATAAATTCATGGTTTTCTACATCACATGGATAGATATAGACATGGACATAAACACAGACATAAATGAACACACATACGAATGTAGACACACACATGTATTTGTAGCCTAGTTCATTAGTAGATTTTGGGAGCAGCGACTCTCCAAAGGTCATTGACACTTCCAGTTCCAGGTGTTGATTTTCTAAATGCCATTCTCCACTGAAAGAAGGCCTGATTCCAGGACAGGGTTAGGGAAGTGACAAGATGATGCTGGCCCATCTTGTATCGTAGAGCAAGGAAGTGCTTGAAGAATGATGGGGATATATCAAAAAGTTGTAGGATCCAGCTGGAAGTTGCTGCCACTGACCAATTGCGATAAATTAAACATTAATGTAAATAAGGATGAGAACAGATGACAAACCATTGAATAAAACTAGAAAGGACGAAACTATGTTGATAAAAATAAACAAAAAATATGATGAGGAATGGGACAAGTATATACGTTTTAAAAACTTTTTTTTTTTTTTACAAAACTGCTTATTAGTTACAAAGAAAAAATGACATATATGAATAATCTGAAGCTGCTCATTAGTAGAAAAATTCCAAGAAAATTACAGTTGATAGTACTGATATAAAATAACTGGCCTGTAATATTGAAAAATGCCAAGATCATGAAAGTCAGGGTAATACGAGGAACAGTTCCAGAGTGAAGGACATTAAAAGGCAAGACACCTAAGGGTAATGCATTCTTAAAAGTGATAAAAGAAAATACTCTATTTAAACAACTGATAAAACACAAATAGGATGTGAAGATGAAATGGCAGAAATCTATCAGTGTTAATTTCCAGATTTTTGACAGTTGTGTTGTGCTTTTTCTAGCAGAAGAATGTCTTTGTAGTAACTACGTACTGAAGTATTTGAAGGTAAATGGGCACAGAAAAGGTGCCGATAATTTTAAAAAATATTATTCTGGCATCAAGATTTAAGTTGCTGATTTTCGTTTTAAAAACTGTATTTCAAGATAAACAGCAAAAAAAAAAAAAAAAGAAAAAAAAAAGAAAAAAAGCTCTAATCACAGCATCGTTCATCATTAGGCACGCCTAATTATTTTAGGAGAAAAGGTATTAGCATTCTAAGCTTACTTTTTCTTCCCTTTTGCCCTTTAGTTATGACTCAACTTTTCAAATGTTATTTTATAACATAAAATAAAATTCTAGGAGTTTTTTTCATACCTTATTAGTAGCTAATAATTGCCAACTCAAATAATTGCCAACTAGGTAAAATGCTTCGCATACGCTTGTGAAGGGCATATGAACATTTCACTCTCCGGTTTTTGCCTATTAAATTACAAAGGAAAACTTTCTCGAAGGCCTATGCTTCATGTAATTTTAAGAAGTTCTTTCATGCTAACCTTCTAGTAACTCATTAGGGTACTTTTTAATATCTCAGAATTCTTGAATGGCAGCTAATTACTGTCAGTTATCTATGTGGTGTTGAACCTGAGCTATGGTAGAACTTGTTACCATCTATACACCTTGACTTGCTTGTTTTTTTCCCTGAAGTTTTAATTCATAAAAGAGATCTTTTTTTTTTTTTTTTTCTAGTTTGCCATAGGGTGCATGTGACTTGCTAGAGAAAGAGAAATCACCCGAGGAAGCATGGCCATGCCTCTATTCCATCTCCTCCATTTTCCCCTCCAGATTTGGGGCACAAGCACCCAGTATGTTTTTCAAGCCACTGAATCTGGGACTTGCACCGCATAGTTGACCATATGGGATCCAGCAGCTTTAGCCTCCACACCTCCTGCTGGAGTGATAAATTTTGAAGTCATTATTATTTGAGAATTTTCCAGAAGTGAAAGTTCTGAGGAAGAAAAATACCTCAGGCTTCAAAGACAAATCACTTAAATTAGCGATGATCCCTAGGAAGTTGATAACTTGAGGTCACTTTGGTGTATTTTTGTTCATCATACTATCTGAACAGAGCTAAATTTAAAACATTAATAGTAATCCTTCTTTAGACTACATTGTGAGATATGCTTCAATACATGTAGATAAACTTAGTTTATTTACAGGGGTGAATAATTTTCAAATATTTGGTCAAAATAGTAAGAGTGGTTATAAAAATTAAGAACAAAAATATTTACAAGAGTAAGTATACTTTTATGCTCTAATGCGTGATAGTACACAAGCAGAATGAGTTCTATTAATCTGCCAACATATATTTCTAAAATATCCTTATCTGAATATATTTAGTTTTAGTTTCATTTTGAGGAATGTAATAATTTATTTCTTACGTCACATTTATTGAATAGTGATTGTATACAAGACAGTATATGATCAGACAATGTGTAATTCCTTTCTTTTTCTCCTCTTTTTTATTTAAGAGATTTTTTTTTCTGTAAGGCATATGTGCTCACCAGAGAGACAGACAGAAAGTGAGAAGTCACCCCACCCTCTTGGGGGGGATGGCTATATGGCAATTCCTTCTTTTTTATTCTCCTCTTTGAATTTTGGGCATGCATGCCCATACATACTCTTGGCATGAGTTTTAAGCTGTTAGGTCTGAAATTCGAACTGCGTTCGACTACATAGGAGTCCAGGTACGTAACCGTTACACTATCTGCTGGTCTCGGCAATGTGCGATTTCAATGCTGGTAAGAAATATTTTCCCTAGTTTATATGCAACAAAAATGCATGTGCATTTTACCTATTTGTTATTAAATTAATTGTAATATAAATTAGTTTGATGTGATAGCTAACCCCATGAAATCATCATTATTCTTATATGCAAAGATCAGGGATAATGAATGATTGGTGCAAAATTGTGAAGTCAGGGCCTGGTGGTGGCATGGCAGTGAAACACTAACTAACTGTAAGAGCCTGGGCTACGTGGGGTTACTCTGGATTTCTGTTCTGAGGCTTGGTCAGAGTGCCAGGTAAACACACCTGTGACTGGGGGCTGGCTCGGGTAGATCACGGCATCAAGATCCTTTGGAGGTGCTGTCTGTCTCTTCCTTTCTTTCTCTCTTGCTCATAATGGAAGAAATAGATAAAGAAATATTTTGGGGCCAACTCCATAGCCATTAGATGTTATTATCTATACAAATATCTATTTGTTTTTCCTAAAGTTATATATATATATATACACACACACATTTTTTTTTTTCCCCTCCAGATTTGGGGCACAAGCACCCAGTATGTTTTTCAAGCCACTGAATCTGGGACTTGCACCGCATAGTTGACCATATGGGATCCAGCAGCTTTAGCCTCCACACCTCCTGCTGGAGTGATAAATTTTGAAGTCATTATTATTTGAGAATTTTCCAGAAGTGAAAGTTCTGAGGAAGAAAAATACCTCAGGCTTCAAAGACAAATCACTTAAATTAGCGATGATCCCTAGGAAGTTGATAACTTGAGGTCACTTTGGTGTATTTTTGTTCATCATACTATCTGAACAGAGCTAAATTTAAAACATTAATAGTAATCCTTCTTTAGACTACATTGTGAGATATGCTTCAATACATGTAGATAAACTTAGTTTATTTACAGGGGTGAATAATTTTCAAATATTTGGTCAAAATAGTAAGAGTGGTTATAAAAATTAAGAACAAAAATATTTACAAGAGTAAGTATACTTTTATGCTCTAATGCGTGATAGTACACAAGCAGAATGAGTTCTATTAATCTGCCAACATATATTTCTAAAATATCCTTATCTGAATATATTTAGTTTTAGTTTCATTTTGAGGAATGTAATAATTTATTTCTTACGTCACATTTATTGAATAGTGATTGTATACAAGACAGTATATGATCAGACAATGTGTAATTCCTTTCTTTTTCTCTTCTTTTTTTATTTAAGAGATTTTTTTTTTCTGTAAGGCATATGTGCTCACCAGAGAGACAGACAGAAAGTGAGAAGTCACCCCACCCTCTTGGGGGGGATGGCTATATGGCAATTCCTTCTTTTTTATTCTCCTCTTTGAATTTTGGGCATGCATGCCCATACATACTCTTGGCATGAGTTTTAAGCTGTTAGGTCTGAAATTCGAACTGCGTTCGACTACATAGGAGTCCAGGTACGTAACCGTTACACTATCTGCTGGTCTCGGCAATGTGCGATTTCAATGCTGGTAAGAAATATTTTCCCTAGTTTATATGCAACAAAAATGCATGTGCATTTTACCTATTTGTTATTAAATTAATTGTAATATAAATTAGTTTGATGTGATAGCTAACCCCATGAAATCATCATTATTCTTATATGCAAAGATCAGGGATAATGAATGATTGGTGTTGTGTTGTGAAGTCAGGGTCTGGTGGTGGCATGGCAGTGAAACACTAACTGTAAGAGCCTGGGCTACGTGGGGTTACTCTGGATTTCTGAGGCTTGGTCAGAGTGCCAGGTAAACACACCTGTGACTGGGGGCTGGCTCGGGGAGGTTACGGGATCAAGAACCTTTGGAGGTGCGGGTTTGGGGCCAACTCCATAGCCATTAGATGTTACAATCTATACTCCTTGACCTATATGTTTTTCCTAAAGTTATATATATATATATACACACACACACATGTATATAATTTATATTTAATCAGTGTATATCTGTACAGCCTACAAATGTTTTTTCTAAGCATAAATAGAATGTATATTAGTCCAGTCAAATATATTACCATAAATGTTATTATCACCAGATATTGTTTCATTTTTGTGTCTTTTAAATGCTTCCTCCCCGATTCTCTCCCTCCCACCCCCTATTACCCATCTCCTCCTATAGTATGTCTAGTACCTACAGTTCCCTCCCTGCTTTTATACCTTCCATTTTCTCAGTTTCTACTGTAGAGTACAGACGTTTGGTATAATATATTGAGTGGGGACGTATAATGACTCTCTTTCATAGTCTGGCTTACTTCACTTAGAATTAAATCTTCCATATTTAACCACTTTATATCAAATGTCAGGGTCTTATTTTATTTTAATGGTTGAGTAGTATTCCATAGTGTATATATGCCACATTTAAAAAAATCTATCCATCTGTCCTTGGACATTTGGGTCAATTCCATGTCGTAGCAATTGTGAATAATGCTGAAATAAACATGGATGTGTAAGTGTTTTTCCAGTTTGCCTATCCTTTGGTAGATACCTGGGAGTGGAATTGCTAGATCTTATGGTAGTTCGACTTGTAGATTTTTGAGGAAACTCCATATTGTTCTTAACAGTGCCTGTACTAATAACATTCCCATCAAAGAGGGATCCCTTTTCAATACAGCCTCACTAGCACTTATCATTCTCTATTTATTATTTTTTTAAATTTTAGCCATTCTGACTGGGGCTAAGTGGGGTATCTTATTGTAATTTTGATTTACATTTCCCTTGTAATAAGAGACAATGTGTATTTTTTCATATGCCTTTTGACCATTCATATGTCTTCCTTGGAGATTTCTCTATTTAATTAATTTGCCCCTTTTTAAATTGGATTGTTAATTTTTTTTTTTTTTTGGTGAGTAAACTACTTGAGTTCCCTGAAGATTCTGATTATCAGTCCCTTATCTCAGGGATAGTTTGCAAATGTATTTTCCCATACTGAGGGTTGTGTCTTCATTTTATTTTTTCTTTTGTTATGAGGAAGCTTTTTAGTTTTTCTCAGTACCATTTGTGTCTATTTTTGGGATTATTATCTGTGATTTGGGATCTTATTTAAGAAGTCTTTGCCTACTCCAATGTCTCTAAGAGTTTTCCTTGTGTTTTCCTCTGGTAGTTTTATAGTCTGAGGTTTTATATTAAGATCTTTGATATATTTTGAGTTGATTTTTGTCAGTGGTGAGTGTTTTATTTTCCTGCATAGAGATACTCAGTTTTTCCAGCACCGTGTACTGATAAGATTACTTTTCTCCACTGGATTGTCTTATGCCTTTTGTCAAAAATAAGCTATTATGTTTTGGGGTTTATTTTTGGGTTCTTTATTCTACTCCATTGGTCTACCTGCCTATCTTTGTGCCAGTACCATGCTGTTTTGATTATAACAGCTTTGTAATATTGTTTGATATTGTTGTGAGATGGCTTCTGTGATGTCATCCAGGTTCTCGGTTTTTCAGATAAAGAATTGAATGAAACACACCAATAGTGAAAGGAAAAGGTAGTTTATTAAGTAAAAGTGAAAGTACAGGACCAGCAGTTAGTGTAATGGCTATGTCACTGGACTCCCATGCAGTCAACCGTGGTTCGCGTCCCAGACCCGGTGGCTTAAACTCACACCAGGCGCGTGTGCATGAGTGCCCAAGATCCCGAGAGGAGAATGAGGAGAAGGGATTGCAGCGTGGCCACCCCCCCCGGGGGGGGTGATTTCTCACTTTCTGTCTCTCTGTCTCTCTCTGTCTGTCTGGCGAGCGCATGCGCCCTATAGCAAAAACCTCTCCAAAAAAAGAAAAAAAAAAAGTGAAAGTACACTCCTGAGAGATTGAAGTGGGCCTGAGAGCACAGAGAAAGAGAGGCTCAAAAGACCATGGCAGTTGCATTCTGTGAGGTTTATAATTTTTAATCTAGAATATATCAGTTGATCATTGGCTGGACCCACTAATTGTTCTCATCTCATTGGCTCTGTCAAATGTGACTGGACCCACTGATTTATCATTTATCTCTGTTTCAAATGTGGCTTAATCACCTTGACATCCCTCACTAATCTACTGTCTATATTACCTTGGGTGGTGAATCCTCCATCCTGATTAGGTTTTTCTACTTAGCCACACAGGCAGATGCTTCAGCTTCCTTACTACTTCCATTTGCTAGCTTTCTCCTGCCTCAATATCAGAAAGTGAGTTGCCTCCTACTTTATTTATTTATTTTTTGCATAATAATACTTTGGTGACATGGGACCTTTTTCTTTCCTTTTTAAATTTTTTTGGAGATATTTTTGCTATAGGGCGCGTGTGCTCACTAGAAAGACAGAGAGAGACAGAGAGATAGAAAGCGAGAAATCAGCCCCCAGGGGGGATGGCCACGTCGCAATCCCTTCTCCTCCATTCTCCTCTTGGGATCTTGGGCATGCATGCACACGTGCCTGGCCTGAGTTTAAGCCACTGGGTCTGGGATTTGAACCACTGTCGACTACATGGGAGTTCAAAGACATAGCCATTATGCTGTTATGCTAACTGCTGGATATGGGACCTTTTATGATTCTAGGAGAATTTTAGATTTTTTTTTTCTATTTTGTGGACTATCTCCAGTAATTTGATTAGAATGGCATTGAATTTATAAATTAATTTGGGCAGGATTAACATTTTGATTATATTAATTCTTCCAATCCAAGAACATAAGATGTCTTTCCATTTTTGTGTCTCATTTTCAATTTCCTTTTTCAGTTGTTTTATAGTTTTCCTTGTAGGAGTCTTTCCCTTCTTCAGTTAAGTTTATTCCTAAGCGTCTTTGTGTGTTGTGTGTGTGTGCCTATTGTAAATGGGATTGCTTTCTTAATTCTACCTCAATCTATCCATTGTTAGTATATAAAAATGTTATAGATTTTTGTTTGTTGAATTTGCATCCTGCCACTTTGCTGTATTTGTTGTTTACATCCTCCCATCCCTGTTTTTTTTTTTGGGGGGGGGGGCTGTTTATTGTACATTTTCTGTTTATAATTATATCATCTGCAAATAGAAATAATTTCACTTCTAAGGAGTAGGTTGTTAGTGTCCATGTGTTTGTGTATTTTCAAGGGTTCTTTCTGCAATTAATAGCAGGTTTAATTTCATTGCTTGAATTGCTTAATTCCATCATAGTCAGAGTGATGCTTAATATAGTTTCTATACCTTTTGGCTTGTAAAAGCTTGTTTTATCCCCTATCATGCGGTTGATCTTCAAAATGTTTCATGTGGGGGTGATAAAAATGTGTATTTTGTAGTTGTTGGATGGAAAGGCCTATAGATGTCTGTCAAGTCCATTTGATTTATGGTTCATGTAGATCCTGTATTTCTTTGCTTATTTTTTATCTAGATGGTCTGTCCAGAGGAGACAGTGAGGTCTTGACATCTGCAATGGCTAGTGTGTTAGTCTATCTCTCCCTTTAAATCTAGCTGTCTTTCTTTTACATATATGGGTGCTCTGGTGTTGGATACACATATATTTATAAGTGCTGTACCTCCTGATAGATTAGTCCAATACTGTATAGTGTCCTTTGTCTTTTCTATATTTATTTATTTATTTATTTATTTATTTATTTATTTATTTATGCTATAGAGTGCGTTC
>NW_006159898.1:1130783-1143520 GCF_000334495.1 Tupaia belangeri chinensis | reverse complement strand
TCCTCCATTCTCCTCTTGGGATCTTAGGCACACATGCACACACACCCGGCATGAGTTCAAGCCACTGGGTCCAGGATACGATCTGCGGTCAACTACATGGCAGTCCAGTGACATAACCATTATGCTAACTGCTTACCCCCCTTTGTCTCTTTTTATGGTTTTTGTTTTGAAGTTTATTTTGTCTTATATCCATATTGCAACTCCAACCTGTTTTTGATTTTCATTTGCATGGAATATCTTTTTCCAACCCTTCACTTTCAGTCTATGTATCTCAGTATCTGTATGTGTTTATCAGTGAGGTACATTTCAACCAGCATATAGAGGGCTTCTTCTTCTTTTTTTTTGAGAGGTTTTTGCTATAGGGCGTGTGCACTCGCCAAAAAGACAAGAGAGAGACAGAGAGACAGAAAGTGAGAAATCACTCCCCAGAGGGGATGGCCACACCGCAATCCCTTCTCCTCCATTTTCCTCTCAGGATATTGGGCATGCATGCACATGCACCCAGTGTGAGTTTAAGCCACCGGGTCTGGGACTTGAACCATGGTTGATTACATGGGAGTTCAGCAACATAGCCGTAACGCCAACTGCTGGTCCCCTTCTCCCTCCCCCTAACTAGTCTGTGTCTTTTAATTGGAGGACTTAGTCTATTGACATCCAACATCATTATTGATGTTTGTGGAATTATCCCTTTCACTTGGTAAGCCATTTTCTTGGTTATTTTATGTTTGTTTATTTCTGTTTGTCTCTCTTTAGTTTTCCTGATATAGTACTTCTTTCAGTACTTTTAGAAGAGTTGGTCTAGTGTTCGAATTTATTAACAAGTTTTGTTTATCTAGGAATGATTTTATATTTTCTTCCCTTAGGAAAGATGATCTTTCTGGGTATAGTATTTTTGGTTGAAATTGTTTTTCTTTTAGTGTTCTGAATATGTCTGCCCATTCCTTCTTTGCTTGTGTTGTTTCAGTTGAGAGGTCTGACGTTAGTGTAATAACGTCTTTGTATTTTTAGAATCTTGTCTTTGTCTTTGATTTTTACCAATCTGGCTATAATGCCCCAGGGAGAGGATATTCTTATGTTGATTCTGTTTGATGTCTTTTATATCTCCTGTGTCTGGATGTCTGAATGTTTCTCTGGGTTTGGAAAGTTTTCTGCAAGTGTTTCATTGTCTTCTACATCAGAGATTCTATCTTCTGCCTTGTCTAATCTGCTATTAATACTTTCAAGGGAGATTTTTATTTCTTGCATTACAGTTTTCACTTTTAGAGGTTCTGTTTGACTGTATTTTTTATGAACTCAAAGGCTGGAAATGGAAAGGGAGACATAGAAAATAAACACCACAAGTATATATAAACTTAAATTTCCAGTTTATTAAACTAAACTCTTTCTTTATAGAGTTTCTCCATCAAATCATAGAATGTTTTCCTCATTTCTTGGAGTTCGTTGTCTGTTTTCTCTTGAATCTCATTTAATTTGATCACTATGATTATTATGAATTCTTTTTTTTTTTTTGACATTTCTGCAAATTCTTGTAGCCATCTATGGTTAATGAGAAATTGTTCTGTTCCCTTGAGGGAAAGATATTTCCTTGTTTTCTCATATTTATTGTGACTTTACTTCTGATGTAGTACATGCTTCCTTCCTACATTTTATTTTAATTTGCCATATCATTTGTGCACTCATTGGAGAGAGACAGAGACAGTGAGAGAGAAAGTGAGAAATTACCCCTCTAGGGGTGGTAGCCACACTACAATCCCTTTTCCTCCCTTCCCTACCAAGGATCTTGGCCATGCACACACATGTGCCTGGTGTGATTTTAAAGCCACTGGGTCTGGGACCTGAACGACAGTTGGCCATGTGGGAGTCTGGCAACGTAGTCACTACACCATTTGCTGGCCCACTCCTTACTAATTTTTGGGACTAGATTCTGTAGCGTCAGAGGGAAGAACAGCTCTTCTTCTCAGGTGTGTTCTTGGTAGAGGGCCATATCTTCCAATGAGAGCAGGGTATATGTAACCAGGTTCAAATGCATGATTCTTCTCCCAGCCTTTCAGGACTAGATGCACCTGAGACTGGGCTAGAGATATGTAATTAAATAAAAAAGCTTAACACCCTGTGTGGGCTTCTGAACTGGGTGGTCAAGATGCATGAGCAGAGTTGCCCTCCATCTGAGCTCTCCCACTCAGTCACTTCTGCTCCAATCTTAAAGTTTTAATTTCTAACGGTGATAAATTTTCTTTAAAAAGAAAATTAGGAAGTGACATTTGAGCATTAACTAGATCTGTGCTTCTTATTTTCTCCTAAGAAAGGTAGATATTGGGACCAGCAGTTAGTATAATGGCTATGTCGCTGGACTCCCATGTAGTCGACCGTGGTTCGCATCCTGGACCTGGTGGCTTAAACTCACGCTGGGCGCGTGTGTGTGCATGCCCAAGATCCTGAGAGGAGAATGGGGGAGAAGGGATTGCTGCGTGGCCATCCCCCCTGGGTGGTGATTTCTCGCTTTTTGTCTCTCTGCCTCTCTCTGTCTGTCTGGTGAGCGCATGTGCTCTATAGCAGAAACTTCTCCAAAAAAAAAAAAAAAAAAAAGAAAGGTAGGTGTTTTAAAGAGTGGTGACAGCTTACTCTTGTTTCAGTTCTGAGAAAAATAGAAATATATTGATCTAGAAAGAAAGGGTTGCTTTATCGGAATAAACTGGCAATTTAAGTTTATATATACTTGTGGTGTTTGTTTTCTATGTCACCCTTTCCATTTCCAGCCTTTGATAACCACCATTCTGCCCTCTACTTCTATGAGATCAAGTGCTTTAGATTCTGCATGTGAGGGAGATAATGCAGTATTTGTTTTGTGTGCCTGGCTCATTTCACTTAGCATAATGTCCTCCAGGTTCATCCTGTTTGTTTTTAGTGGAGAGGGTAGGTATGTCTTATAGACTTCATCATGTTGCTTGGTTTAAGTTTTTTATTGCTGTGAATATATCTGGAAAGTTTGATAATTACTTCTTATTTTTTTAGATTGTCAGAGGATTTGTGTACTCACCAGAGAAAGAGAGAGGAACAAAGCCCTCCTAATGGGACATGGTCATGCAGCAATCCCACCCCTTTCATTTCTCCGCAGTATTGGGATTTTGGCATCCTTGACCATGTACTCTGAGTGTTTCTCAAGCCACTGGAGCTGGGAGATTCAAACCCTGGCCAGTCATGTGAGATCCAAGCTCTATTCACCACTAGGCAATGAGGCTGGCCCCATTCATGTTTCAATAAAACAATTTAAAAGTTTCTCTTTTCTAATCCCTCTACCCACATTCTCTCTCCTTAGCTGGTTTTGAGATAGCAGCTATGGCTGTTTTAGCATGAGATTGTGGGAGACTTTGAGACTGTAGAGTCCAGGAATGAAATCCAAGGGAAGAAAGACTGGGTTCCTGTTGAAGTTACATGAACAGTTTTTATGTCTCTCTATGACTTTGGTAGTACAATAGCAAAGAAAAAACTTGTTCTTCTGTCAAGACTGAGCAGTGACAGTTGCCAAAGTTTTCAACATAATCCAAACCACTGTTACCGTTCTCATAGTGGAAGCAAGGTTGCATCCATCCTTCCATTTCCTCAACACTCACTGCTAAGCACCGTGCAGCGGGAGTGCGGATGTGGTGGTGCCAAGTCAGATGGTTCCTGTCCCTGTGGGGTTTATTGTCTGATAGCAGAAATGGAGAATAGATTGGTGAGGATAAAGTAGGCAAAGAGTAGACATTCTGATGAGTGCTATAAAAAATAACAGAACTAAAAAGAAAAGCAGAGTGGCTGTAACCTAGAAGGTATCACACACTGAGAGAATCAATATTCAAGAATATATTGTGCAAGGAACGGAGACAGTGTAGTGAGTGTTTCCTTGGGCACATGTGTGAGCTCCATACAGGTAGGTGGGACCCCCTGAAGGAAAATGGGGGTTACAAAAAGCAGGCAGGGGGAACCAGCAGTTAGCGTAATGGCTATGTCGCTGGACTCCCACGTAGTCGACCGCGGTTCGAGTCCCGGACCCGGTGGCTTAAAACTCACGCAGGGCGCGTGTGCGTACGTGCCCAAGATCCCGAGAGGAGAATGGAGGAGAAGGGATTGCGGCGTGACCATCCCCCCTGGGGGGTGATTTCTCGCTTTCTGTCTCTATGTCTCTCTCTGTCTGTCTGGCGAGCGCACGTGCCCTATAGCAAAACAAAAAAAAAAAAAACAAAAAAACCCAAAAAAAACAAACAAAAAAAACAGGCAGGGATATGCCAGGAAAATGATCTTTGACCTCCGTGTCTTTACAGAGGTAGGAGAGCCTTTGATGAAGGGGTTCTCACTCTATCTGAATGTTTAAATATGTACATGGAGCTCTGTTACTTACAACTCTGCAGTAGCTTTCTTGTCACTAGAATGTTCCAAGTTCCTATCTGTGGCTTTCCAGACCCTGAATGATCAAGCTCCTATTTCCTCACTGTCCACTTGTGTCACCTTCTTACTTCCTATCCTCGAGGGACACGAGATGGCGGTGTCTTCCCCAGAGCTTCCCCCCAAGCTCTTTCCTTCTGCAGGTTCTTTGCACCTACGGTGTCTCCATTTTGAGAGTGCCTCCTGCCTTTCTTTATATGGCAGTCTTCTCGTCATTCGTTAGGTCTCAGCTCATATCACGTGCTCTGGGAGGCCTTTCCTGGCACACTAGACAAAGTAGGGTCTCTTCTGCCTCTTGCAGCTTTTTATTTATTTATTTTTTCCTATTGTAGCCTCTTGTCTTTTTATTCCAGAATACATGGTATAACTTGTAAAACTTTTTATCCTACTTATTTTTTGTTCTTTGACCTACTCCACTAGAACATGAGGCTCAGGGAGGCAGGGACCTTGTTCACAAGCTGTGTCTGTCTGATGGGGAGACCTAGCTGGTAAGAAGTTAAGTGTATGAAAACAGCCAGGTGATTTCTGTATCTAAAGCACAAACACTCAGGCCTGACCATGCTGGTAAGTTTTTGGACACAATGTAAATCTGATATACATAAAGATTTTAGATGATCAAAATCAAATGCATCATGTATTTTTATAGCAGAAAGAACTTTATAATTCATATTTTGACAAATCTTTGAGAGCTCACTGATATTTTTATCTGCGAGAGTTTATATATACAGTGCATTCATGAGAGTATAGTTTTGGAAAACTTTCAAAGATCCGTTCATTCACCTGGGAGCTTTCTATTTAGTGGGAAGAGGCAAGGAAGTGAATTTGATAACAAGAAAATAAAGTATAACCATCAGTGTGCTTTATTTAGAATTGTTCAAAGAGGCAGAAGTAGGCACAAGACATGAAGCACCTATTTAGATGCCTGAAATCTACATGATGACAGGGACATCAGAGTCAAATCTCATTTATCCTCAATATTTCAACATCTCCACAGTGAAATCTAGTTAACCAAGATTGTTTATGTCATGATAACATTGTGTGTGTGTGTGTGCACATGTACATGCACGTGCGCTATGTCACTGTAATGTTTTAGAGTGCATTTTTGTCTTGTAAAGTACATGGGATTCTCTATTAGATTAGCTCACGTAGAAAGATTAGAGGACACAGAAACATGGAAAATGGTTATAGATATCAGACACAGTGTGGGAAGAGGGTGGGAGAAGGAGGAGAGTGTGAGGAAAGACAGTAAGGAGAAAAATAGAGAGGTAAGACATTTATAGGACACAGAAATGGATTATTATCTGTTGATGATAATGTTTATAGTATCACCAATTGGACTGGTGTGAAATGTATTCACGTTAGAAAATTCACTTTGCAAGCTAAGTGATGTATAGCGATTGAATGTAAAAAAAAAATTTAAATAGAAAAAAAAGAATTCTGTTAACTTTGCCCTCCCTTTGAACTACATCTGAAATAAAGCTATTTAAAATAAATTGATATTTCTAGTTGGTTGGATTCTGAAGGAAACAGAAAATACTTGTGTGTAGGGAGGAAATGACTATTTTTTAAACTTTGTGATCAATATAAAGAGAACTGGATATTCAAAAGTTTTGCTTTTACTTCTAGGCTTGAACTCTATAGTTTATTATTACAAATAATTGTTAGTATAATTTAGTTTCTCTTTAAGAGAATTTTAATTCTGTAGTAACATAGTTATCAGTCTTCTATGTTTTTCCACAGATAATATTTAAATGGCAACCAAATCATGATAAATATATTTAAATAAAATGTAACTCTTAAAACAACAAGCTGGGACCAGCAGTTGGTGTAGTGACTATGTTGCTGGACTCCCATGTAGCCAACTGTGGTTCGAGTCCTGGACTGGGTGGCTTAAAGTCATGCTGGGTGCATGTGCGTGTGTGCCCAAGATCCCAAGAGGAGAATGGAGGAGAGGGGATTGTGGTGTGGCCATCCACCCTGGGGGATGATTTCTCGTTTTCTGTCTCTGTCTTTCTGGCGAGTGCACACGCCCCATAGCAAAAACCTCTCCAAAACAAACAAACAAACAAACAAAAACAAACCAGTGTTATATAAAATATATTTATTTATGCTGATAAAAAACTAAACAATGAGAGCTATATTGAAAAGTAGATGCCAAGTTGTTGATAGGATTAAATAGCTTTTGGGAGATTAGTTGTAAGGATCTCTGCTTTAAGTTTTATCTAAATGAGAGATGCTACTGGTAGGGTTAAACAGTTATGTCAGAGACTTTTTTTGAACTCATGCATTTTTTTGGTAGAGAATGTTTTTGCTATAGGGCTCGTGTAGTCACCAGAGAGACAGAGAGAGACAGAAAGCAAGAAGAAATACGCACTGGGGGGATGGATGGTCACACCGCAGTCCCTTCTCCAGTCTCCTCAGGATTTGGGGCACTCTTGAACACACCCCTTGTGTGAGTTTCAAGCCTCTGGGTCTGGGACTTGAACTGCGGTTGACCATGTGGGACTCCAGCAATATAACCATTATGCCATCTGCTGGTCTCTAAACTCCTGCTTTTCATATTGTCCTTATACGTACGTTAAATTATTGTACTAAACATACACCTGTATGAATGAACATGTATACGTACATAGTGATTCTCTAAATTCAGTGGGCAAATGTCTAAGTCCAAATTACAGTTAAATTAAGCACCTCAAGGATCAGGACTCTAAAATAAGCGCACACTCTGAGACATCTTGTGGTAGGTGTTATTTTTGGAACAAAGAATCCTAAGTCTTTTTGTGATATAGTAATGGGTCCCTGGGAACTGGATCCAGGAAGTTAGGAAAGCTGCTTCCAGAAAAGTCTGTGGTTTCCATTATAGTTTAGTTTTAGACCCCCCTCCCCCCAACTCCAGAAGATGACTCTAGGATAAAAGCAAGACGGTAGTTTCCTGTATATTGTTAAGCTATAGCCGTCCACTGGCATTGGGGAGCTAATGGAAGGGTCTGGCTTAGAGAACTTAGACTCTAGAGACATTTTACCCCCTCTTAATTGATATAAAATAATAATGTTCTCCAAATTCTATAAAAAGTTATATGCATGCTGAAATTAAGATAGCTCCTTAAATATATTGTGATAGCAGGACCTGCCCATGGTCTGGTAGTAAAGGGAGCTGGATTCCACATGACTGACCACATGGTTCAAATCCCAGCTTGGATTCGGAGCACAATCCCAGTGTGTATGTGCTCAAAATCCTGACAGGGGAGAAAAACGGAGGAGAAGGGACTGTGGCGTGAATATGTCACCACGAGAAAGGGTGCTCTCTCTCGTTCCCTCTCCCTCAGTCTTTTTCCCTGCTGAGTGCATGTGCCCTCTGCCCTCTGGAAAAGAAAAAAAAGAAAAAGGGAAAGATACTCCAATTGTAAAAATAAAAATTTGAATAAATCGATCAAGTCAGAAATATTAGCTTTCTCTGTCTCTGTCAGACCTAAAAGTCTGCCACTTTCTGGTGCCCCCGTTTGGCTGGTGGCCTTAAAACAAACACACTTACTCTACTAAGTTGATCTATTCCTGGTCTGGTCCACCATCCCGTTCTGATGTTCTACCAGTTCTTTCAGTAAGTATAGAAGATTTGTCTGTAGCAGTGCTCACAGAAGGAAACAGAAAGGCACACCCACAGGCATGCCCTAGGAAGCGCTGGTCATCCCTGGAGGGGTGAAGTTTGGGATGGGAGCTGGATACAGGCAGTCTGGAGGACACACGCTATTTGCTGTCTTTATCAGAGAAATAAGCAATGGAATTGAAGAATGAAAGTGTCTATTATCGCTGTTTTCTTTTTCAAATTTTAGCTCATTTTTTTTTTTAATATGGAAAACCCATTTGAAAAAGTAAAAGCTATGAGAATAAAAGCAACTGACAAAGGGAACGTTTTATGATTGTCTCAATTAGTTCGGGATAAAAGAGAGATGATAACCTAACCCAGTTCTCATTTTTGGAGCCTATTGTCACCTGTGCTTACATTTTAGTAGAAAGATTGTGTTTTTTTTTTCCTTAAGTGCAAAGGTATATAGACACAGTTCCTCTAGAATTTCTGAGTCTGAGCAAAGTGTTAAATGAGGTGTTGAAAATCACAAAAGAGCACAGGCTTTTCAATTCTCATTTAAAACTCACCCCATTGAAGTACAGACTCTTTGCTTCTGCATTCAGAGCTGCATAAAGACCAGGAATGAACTATTTCATTTGTCTGGCAATGCTGGCCAGGAAGTTGGAGTGTTAAAGAAAAGGAAGTAATAGACTTGCAGCTGAATTTTTACTGCTAAGGGATGACCCAATAGAGTGTTTCCTCTTTCTTTCTAAGCACAAAGAGCTGGGATTTAACTGCATTATAAAGCATTTTTAACTGCATTAAAAAGCATTTTATCAACATATCCATAAACTAACAACCTCCAGGTACTTTGTCTTCTTCTTCCCATAATACGCTGGAGAGCCAGCTGAAATGAAAAAGAAAATAGGTTTATTTTACCCCCTCTTAATTGATATAAAATAATAATGTTCTCCAAATTCTATAAAAAGTTATATGCATGCTGAAATTAAGATAGCTCCTTAAATATATTGTGATAGCAGGACCTGCCCATGGTCTGGTAGTAAAGGGAGCTGGATTCCACATGACTGACCACATGGTTCAAATCCCAGCTTGGATTCGGAGCACAATCCCAGTGTGTATGTGCTCAAAATCCTGACAGGGGAGAAAAACGGAGGAGAAGGGACTGTGGCGTGAATATGTCACCACGAGAAAGGGTGCTCTCTCTCGTTCCCTCTCCCTCAGTCTTTTTCCCTGCTGAGTGCATGTGCCCTCTGCCCTCTGGAAAAGAAAAAAAAGAAAAAGGGAAAGATACTCCAATTGTAAAAATAAAAATTTGAATAAATCGATCAAGTCAGAAATATTAGCTTTCTCTGTCTCTGTCAGACCTAAAAGTCTGCCACTTTCTGGTGCCCCCGTTTGGCTGGTGGCCTTAAAACAAACACACTTACTCTACTAAGTTGATCTATTCCTGGTCTGGTCCACCATCCCGTTCTGATGTTCTACCAGTTCTTTCAGTAAGTATAGAAGATTTGTCTGTAGCAGTGCTCACAGAAGGAAACAGAAAGGCACACCCACAGGCATGCCCTAGGAAGCGCTGGTCATCCCTGGAGGGGTGAAGTTTGGGATGGGAGCTGGATACAGGCAGTCTGGAGGACACACGCTATTTGCTGTCTTTATCAGAGAAATAAGCAATGGAATTGAAGAATGAAAGTGTCTATTATCGCTGTTTTCTTTTTCAAATTTTAGCTCATTTTTTTTTTTAATATGGAAAACCCATTTGAAAAAGTAAAAGCTATGAGAATAAAAGCAACTGACAAAGGGAACGTTTTATGATTGTCTCAATTAGTTCGGGATAAAAGAGAGATGATAACCTAACCCAGTTCTCATTTTTGGAGCCTATTGTCACCTGTGCTTACATTTTAGTAGAAAGATTGTGTTTTTTTTTTCCTTAAGTGCAAAGGTATATAGACACAGTTCCTCTAGAATTTCTGAGTCTGAGCAAAGTGTTAAATGAGGTGTTGAAAATCACAAAAGAGCACAGGCTTTTCAATTCTCATTTAAAACTCACCCCATTGAAGTACAGACTCTTTGCTTCTGCATTCAGAGCTGCATAAAGACCAGGAATGAACTATTTCATTTGTCTGGCAATGCTGGCCAGGAAGTTGGAGTGTTAAAGAAAAGGAAGTAATAGACTTGCAGCTGAATTTTTACTGCTAAGGGATGACCCAATAGAGTGTTTCCTCTTTCTTTCTAAGCACAAAGAGCTGGGATTTAACTGCATTATAAAGCATTTTATCAACATATCCATAAACTAACAACCTCCAGGTACTTTGTCTTCTTCTTCCCATAATACGCTGGAGAGCCAGCTGAAATGAAAAAGAAAATAGGTTTCGAGAGGAAACCAGCAAGTTAATATTCCTAAAGAAATAGAAAGAGACCATCATAAATAGGATTAGGGCTTTCTCTCCTTCGTGGTCGTTTCCTCGTAGGGAGGAACCTGTTACAGAAATGCGATTGGTTCTTTTGTGGAATCTTCGGCAAGCTCTAAAAGGATAAATGAAGCATTGGGTACTAATGCTTCACTGCCTCAACCTAATCCAGCGTATTAGGGGGTAAAATGGAAGAAAATCTTCTAGACGGGCAAGAATTTGGAGTCAGACTCTGACATAAACACGGCTTAGGAGGGAGAATTGAGGCTTGCATCTTTTTCTTAGTTACTCCACTCATGATCCAGGACAAATGTACAGTGTGGCCATCCTCTTCCTTCCCGTCCGCCAGAAGGAAGTCTCCTTGGAGGGATGTGTTTTTTTCTTTACGCGGCAGAGGCATTTCTAGTTTTTCCTACATGCCATTTTCCCCAGTCCAGGTGTGAGTAGTTTTGGATAAGAAACTTCCAACCAATCATGAAGGATGTTGAGGAGTAGTGCCCTTCTCCTTTTCATATGCAGACATCATCTCTGTTTTGTTTGTATAAATCTCTGTTGTTTAGCTGAAATTAAATACAGTGGCTAAAGGCCTAGGTTCTTCATCAAGAACGTTCTATTGTCAGAGACGTTTACTGGTCATGCCTCCCAGCATCTACGTGGCCTAATTCCATTGATCACATCCTGGATGACCTGTTCCTGATGCTCCACCTGCATTCCGTGGCACAGCAGCCTGGGCACGTTTGTGTATAGCATCGAGCAGAATGCATTGATTCCTTCAGGGACAGGCTTGTGACCTGGTTAAAATGGAAGGATGCAGTGAGACTTTTCCTAGGACTGGTGGGCAAGACAGTTGTGTTTTTTGAAGGTTGAGCCTGGCTCTGACGTTGGACCTTCTGGGGATGGTAGGAAGTCACAATGGGAAAGGCTGTTGGGAAGTGGGGCCACGGAGACAGCTGTGTGAGCTGCCACAGTAGGCTGATGGCCTTGGGTGAGTTACTTGAGTTACTTAAGTCTGCTGGACCTGGCCCTTGCCCAGCTCCTGGATGTTTTAATTATGGAAACTCATAAATTTCCCTTTTCTTTAAAATGGTTTTGGCTGGGTTCTCTGTCATTTACCAATGAATGAGACTTAACCTATACAATTAAGTTTTAATCCCAGCTCAGTCACTTTCACTTGGCAATTTTGGACAAGTGAATTACTGGGTCGTCAGATAAGACATGACACATTTTTGCATAGAAAAGCAGAAAAATATGTCATGGCTTTCCTGACAATCCAATATTTTTCTCTCAGTATTGCTTTTATTACTTAAGAAAAGCTATATAAAAATGACCTACTTCTTAAGTATGTTTTTGAAGATTAAGTGAGATTGTTCTTGTCAAATGCTTAGAAGCATAGAAAATGCTCAATAAATATTCCCTACCCTTACAATGCAAAAAATTAAAAAAAAAGAAACAAGAAAAACATCATGTCACAACTCCAATATCCTGAATGAAAAACATCTCTAATGAACTTTATAATCTGATCAGTTGTCTTTCGTCAATGTTACACATTTCTTATAGCACTGATGTGTCATTCTAGTTCAAATCTCATTCTTTCTCTCTTATGTTGGATGGAAAGTTGTAAGGCTCAATAACTGCTATTTCATAATTCCCAGCTTACCCCAATTTGATGTGACACTGAACTTAATGGAAGTATGTGATGACAAAGGAATGTGCTAGAAGAGAGTATCTTAAGAAACTATGAGTTTTTTTCCTCCCAAAATAATAGCATTAGCGGTATAAGGAAATGATGATAAAAGTCGAAGTTCATTGGTCAAGGTACATTCAGAAAAGATCAACTTCAACCTTGGCCCCCTCTGTAGAGGGTGTAAACTAGTAAAGTAGAATCAAGTGGTGGAGGCATCTATTCAGTGTTCTCTACCCTCTCTTCTTGAACTGTCTTCTCTCCATTCTTACGTTAATATGGCTGAATCCCAGGTCTACCTCTCTCAGCTTTATCAGTTTCCTAAGGTCTTGTCTATCCCATTGTTCTAATTTTCTGCAGATTCTTTTACATTTTCTCATTCTTTGTCTGCTATATGGATACCCAGTGGTTTGGACTCCAAGCTCAGAGCATAACCTTATTTTAGGAACCTGTAGATTCCGACTCTTACATCCATTGCTTATTTTTGATTCTCTATGTTAATGCCCTGATTAGATCCTGATTACTTCTTGAAAATTGATTTCTTTTGTTGTTGTTATTTTGACAATAGGTCTCTAACTTCCTTCCATATATACAGCTACTGCCTGCCTCATTTATTGCCTGCCTTCCTTTTACACTCTTT
>NW_006159898.1:1119034-1130281 GCF_000334495.1 Tupaia belangeri chinensis | reverse complement strand
CTCTTTCCTCTTTTCTTTTCTTGCTTATGTATTGCTTCCAGAGTTATGCCTCCTAAACAACAGTTCCTATAATATTAGCCCTTTCCCAAGACAGGAGGGAGGACAATAACTTTGGAAGTGGTTCCTGAAGTTTGGATTTCATGGATCAGTGAAACAAAATAAATTTGAGAGCCAAATACAATGTTGCCAATATTTATTGCAAAGCAATAACCTTAGCACCCCTCATCAAACTACCATCTATTCTTAGTAACATTTCATAAAGGCTATCACATTCAATTTCTTTTTTTTTTGAGAGGTTTTTGCTATAGGGCATGTGCACTCGCCAGAAAGACAGAGAGAGACAGGGAAATAGAAAATGAGAAATCACCCTCCAGGGGGGATGGCTACACTGCAATCCCTTCTCCTCCATTCTCCTCTTGGGATCTTGGGCACGCATGCACATGCGCACATGGTGTGAGTTTAAGCCACCAGATCCGGGACTCAAACCGCGGCCAACTACATGGGAGTCCAGTGACATAGCCATTACACCAACTGCTGGTCCCTATCACATCCAATATTAAACAGAAAAAAACATAATCTCAAGAGATAGGAAAGATTTTAAGTTAAATGCGTTTTGTTTCATGAAAAAAAAAAACTTACAAACTGTCTTCATTTTTCTTAATTCCCCCCAGTCCATTTAGAGTAGACTTGTGAACCACTGGTCTATGGAATCAAAGTTCTGAATATAGAATTTGAGACCCAAACCATCTGGTGTAAAGGAAACTTTAGTTTGTGTAGACAAAACGTGATTCGTTATTGTTTCAAAACTGCATTTTGAAAAATTTCTCCTTTAGACATTGCCCATTCTCTTCTTTTTGTCTGAACTGAAAACTTCTTGATTACTTCCCACAGCCCTGCCTCCTGGATTGTCAACTCCTTCTTGTTAAGACCTAGTTCACTTGTCTTTCCCTGTAGCAGCGATTCTCCCATTCATGATTAATCTTTAATCTCTCTTTTTGTTCTGTGCCTCGTTACACCTGAGCCTTTTATACCCATCGTATTCTATTGGCCATGTGTTGCGGTATCATTGCTTATGGCCAGTCCACTCAAAGGGCAATGACTATGTTTCATCTCTCTTCACACACTTATGAGAATACCCTGCTTGAAAAAAAATTCATTGTAAATATATGTGGAGTTTCAGTAGAACTTGGGAATCTCAATTTTATAGAAAATATAGTTTTTAGAAAATATTAAAAAACAAAAAGCTGAGTGCAATGGAACATACCTCTTTTTTTTTTTTTTTTTTTCTATAGGGCACATGTACATGTGCTTGCTGGAAAGACAGAAAAGAAAGCAAGAAATCACCCCCCCCCCCAGGGGGGATGGCCATGCCACAATCCCTTCTCTATTCTCCTCCTGGGGTCTTGGGCATGCATGCACACATGCCCTGCATGAGTTAAAGCCACCGGGTCTGGGACTCGAACCGCGGTCAACTATATGGGAGTCCAGTGACATAGCCATTATGCTAACTGCTGGTCCCTGGTATATCCCAGCTATTTTGAGGCTAAGGCAGGAGGATCATGAGTTCAAGGTCAGCCTCGCCAAGATAGCAAGACCTTGTCTAAAAATAAAAAGGCACACAATCTAGTGTACTATTCAGAAGCAATGGTTTAGTAACCACAAACACTCCTGGGATCAGACATCTAATCCCAAAGGACCAGAAAGGAATGAGATAAAAAACAGTCATCCTCCCAAAGGAAGAAAGAGCAAATTTGGAAGCCGGTAGCCATTCTATCTGGCTGCAGGGAGTGATGTGAACAGATGGTCACTGAGAATATCCTATGAGGATGGAGGTGGCCAGATTCACCTTGGCAGATGTTCAGGCTGGTGTTCCAATCTAGGACAGCTTGCTGATTAAGAGAAATGCAAGGTGAAGGTAGCGAGTGGGCAGAAAGATAGACGTCAAGACACAGAGAGTGGGATTTAAGCAAAACAAAGCACAGACACATTTTATGAAATTTATTTGATCCAACATAGTTATTCCAAAGGGAAGAAGTGCCTCTGCATCTTCCTGGGAAAAGAATAGCCAGCCAAAGGTGTGTAAATGATTTTCCTCTACTAAGCATGATCTCCTGGACTTGTTGCTCTGGTTCACAACTAACAGTGTAGTAATATAAAGAAGTACAAAGAAAGAAAAAAAATCTGTGAGTCCATCTATCAGAAGAAAATACATTCAGAGCTTCGACCATTTTTTCCTCTGGCAAAAAAAATTGCTATCTTTTCCAATTGCCATTACATTCTAATCTCAACAGACTAGAGGGACGGCTTATTTATCAATTTCCTGTCCATCTGTCTGCCGATCATGTATCTATGTGACTATTTGGTGAATGACTCGTACTTTAGCTTGCCACTCTCACAGTAAAATTCTAGGAAACCAGGAAGATACCAGGGTATTCCCCTAGACAAAGTGTTTCTCAAGGTGGAATTTGGCACCTGTTCATCAAGATTGTGGCTGCCTGGAAAGTCCTGAATTAGTTACACAGATGTTTAGGGTTGACTCTCTCTGACTAGCCTGCTGCTGCAGAAAGTGGAATGAATAATTTGAGAAAATTTGTAATATTTATCTTGATTCTTCATTGTGTGAGTAAAGACTGTAATAATATTGTTTACAGGCTTTGGTTTCAAGTACTGTAGTATGCGTCACTGTGCTGGTGAAAAATACCTACAGCACACATTGCAATGAGTTGAATTGGATCCGAACCATGCCATAAACAATTGGAATTCTGACAGAGCTGCGAGGTTCATGGAGAAGGCCTCAAATCTTTGTTTCCAGATACCTTCCTTCCTGAGTATCATATCCCTGCTTATTTCTAGTCTCTGGTTTTCTACATAAATTGCTTAATGATTAGGGATACATTCCTGGAAAATGCTACAACTGATTATTTCTTACCTCAGTTATTTGAAATGTGTGTGTTAATCTCTTCTTTAAGTAGTAGGCGTATATTTATGGCATGTGCATGGATTGTAACCCATCATTCACATAATGCTTTTCTCCCATCATAGGTAGTGAGACTAGGAAAAGAGACAAACCATGGAACTCTACATTTTGGGATCAAGAAGTATCTCTGTATTAGAATTTTAGTGAACTTGGAATAAATTTTCTTTTGGTAATACACAGAGTTGACTTATGTGAGATAGGAGAAAATAGGAAATTTAGGAGACATGAGTGCTATGACAGAGTTCAGAAATTAGTCAGGGTTTTTTTTCTGCTGTCCTGGCTGGGTCATCTCACCAGACTTTAGTTTTCTCATTTGCAAAATTGGAATAGTAATGATCCTACTTGAAGAGGCTGATATGAGAATTATATGAGATAATAGAAGCATAGAAGGCCTTAAGTATTCAATTATTATAATATTAGCTGTTGCTGTTTTTATTATGACCTGAAAACAGACAATACATCGTGTCAACTTCATATAAAGAAATCAAACAAATGTTCTTATGATCTGTATAAACTGAAACCAATGGCTAACAATAAATGATTTAATACTGCAGACAAAAACTGGTCTTCCTTTTATTTTGGAATTGTATTAGTAGCAATACCTATTTTTTTCTGAAAAAAATTTATATTATACTAAAATAATTTTTTTTCATTATCAGTCATACAAAATGGTAAATACTTAATACAAAGAGGAGGGTCTTCAAAAGTTCTTGGACAATGCTTATTATGGAAAAACTACACACAAGTATTAAAATTGTTTTACTAAAATAAACTCACACTTTCATAAACTTTTTGAAATACCCTTGCTTATCTTATTCTGAAAACATAGTGATCTGTTCTGGTAAGAGAATATTCTTTACACCTTCACTGAAATGACAAAGTAACTCTGTCAATGTTGAAGTATGAGGATAACATCTCCTTTTTGATCGAAGCTGTTGGAACAGAGATATTGCATTAAAGAGCATTGAGGTTGGGACCAGCAGTTAGATATTGAACTCCCATGTAGTCAACTGCGGTTCAAGTCCCAGACCAGGTGGCTTAAACTCACACCGGGCACATGTGTGTGTGCCCAAGATCCTGAGAGAATAATGGAGGAGAAGGGATTACGGTGTGGCCATACCCCCTGAGGGGTAATTTCTTGCTTTCTATCTCTCTGTCTCTCTCTTTCTGGCACGTGCCCTATAGCAAAAACCTCTCCCGCCCTCCCCCGCCCCCCCAAGAAAAGAGCGTTGAGGTTAAGACTGGAGGAGTCTCTCCATCTCCAGAACCAGAGTATATAAACTTGCTGCAAATGACAAACTTGCAATGGTTCAGAGTGTGGTATGTAAATGTGTGGTGGGCAAACTAAACTTTTGAAGAAATGGTCTAATGAAATTTCTGGAATTAGAGAAACAGAAGAGATAGAAGGAACAACAGGGAAATCCAAACTGATTGAAAAGACTTTATCAAGGACTCCTGCCCAGACTGCTGTGGGCCAGGGGGGCTACTCTGGCCTTGCTCCTGAGGCAGGTGAAAACTTAACAAATGGAAGCAGATAAGGAGGTTAGAGCATCTATGTGGCTAGATAGAAAAACCCAATCAGCGCAGAAAATTCCCCACCCAAGGTAATGTAGGCAGAAGATGATAGAGGATGTCTAGATGATTAAGCCACATTTGATATAGCTGATGAAAGGAATCAGTGGTCCTAGCCACATTTGATAGAGCCAATGAGATGAGACAATCATTGGGTCCAGCCAACAATCAACTGACACGACTTAGATTTAAAACATTATAAACCTTGCAGAATGTAACTGCTAGGGCCTTTGAGCCATTTGCTCTCTGTCTGCTCAGGCTTACTCCTATGAGTCTGCTCATCAGAAAGAGAGAGCCAGAAAGAAAGTGAGAAATCACCTCCCCTCCCCCCAAAGGGGGATGGTCACACTGTAATCCCTTCTCCTCCATTCTCCTCTCGGGATCTTGGGCACGCATTCATACATGCCCGGTGTGAGTTTAAGCCACCGGGTCTGGGACTCAGACCACAGCCAACTACATGGGAGTCCAGCAACATAGCCATTACGCCATCTGCTGGTCCCCTTCTTAATCATCACAGAAGCAATTTTAGGAATAGAAGAGGAGCCGGTAGGAGCTGCTGCCCCACATGTACTGACATTGTTCTGCCCCTCACCCATCCAGGAGCAACAGGGAGACCCAAGCCACTTGAGCTCATTAGGGATCTCTGCCCAGTCTGCTGTAGGGGAGGAGGGGCTACTTGGGCCACACAATGCATAACACCACCCAAAGTAGTCTACCACCTTACATTCTACTTATCCAACTCAACCCCCAGCCATATTGGGAGCAGAAAGGTTTGGTTATACAGCAATCAAATACCAAAGACAGAAGATTCTGGAGGAATTTTCTCCCCATAACTCTCCAGTAGTAAATAAAAGAGAAACTCCCTTCTGAAAACCTGAGCCCCAATCTCCCACTGTGTATTCCACACTCCTACTCAGAATAGAGGAGGGAAACTGGCACAGAGCTAACACACCTCACAGAGAAGGGTATTAACACATAGCTATAGAAGAATACTCCATAGAAGTAAGAAGAATTGAGTATATTACCAGATGACTAAAAATCAAAGCAGAGTCTCAAGAAATAGGAGAAAACCAGGAAATACTTCCCCCTTAAGGGAACATAATAATTCCTCACCAACAATGGATAAAACATGAGAGATTGCAGAAATGTCAGAAAAATAATTCAGAATGTTTATCATAACAAAACTCAATGAGACTCAAAAGAAAACAGACGACCAATCCCAGGATATGAGAAAAATCTTGCCATAAGATGAAGGAGGAACTCTATGAAGAGATAGAGACCTTAAAAGAGAATCAGACAGAACCTCTGGAGATGAAGACTTCAATAAGAAAATCAAAATCTATCTCAAAGGTATCATTAGTAGAGTCAGATGGTGGTATGGTGGTTAAGGTGCTGGACGCCCACATGGCCAAACGCAATTTGAATCTAAGAACAGTAGCTTGAAAATCATGCTGGGCGTGTGTTTGTGTGTGTGTGTGTGTGCACACACATACACTCAAGATCCCAGGAGGAGAATGGAGGAGAAGAGATTGTGGCATGACTTTTCCCCCAGGAGGTGATTTCTTATTTTTCCTCTCTTTGTTTCTCTCTGTTGCTGGTGAGCACATGTGCCCTATGGCAAACACACACACACACACACACAAATAAAATGAAATAAAATAAAAGGTATCAACAGCAGATTAGACCACAAAGAAGAATCTCTGACCTTGAAGACAAAGCCTCCAATTTAGTCCAAGCAACAGAAAAGCATAGAAGAATAACCATTAAAAATCAGGTCAACATATGGGAAATCTCAGAAGCCATTAAACAGTCAAATGTACACAAAAATATGTAGAATTTCTCTTTCCTGATATATTAGCTGAGAACTTTCCAAATTTAGAGGCACATAGACATCCAAATCCAGAAAATCCAAAAGACAGCAAGTAGGTATTACATAAGAAGATACTCTCCAAGTCCTATCATAGACAAACTGGTAAAAATCAAAGACAAAGACAAAGACACTATTCTAAAAATGGCAAGAAAGAATGCCAAGTTACTTACAAAGTTTATCCCATTAGACCAACTTTGGACCTCTCAACTGAAACTAGCAAGCAAGGAAAGAATGGGAAGATGTATTTAAAACATTTAAAGAAAAACAATTTCTGCCAAGAGTACTAGCACCCATAAGATTATCCTTCAAATGGGAAGAAGGAATAAAATCATTTTCAGATAAACAGATGCTGAACGAATTTCCCCAAACTAAACCAGCTCTTCAGGAAATACTTAAGGAAATACTATATTAGGAAAATTAAAGGGAAATAAATAGAATAAGAAAATACAAAACATTTAGAAAAAAGGGTAGGTTCACACATATCCATAGTAACATTGAGTGTCAGAACTAAATTTCCTTGTTAAAGGGCTAAACATTCGGATTCAACTATACTACACACAAGCAGGTTTAAGAACGGATTTACCAATTATTTAATTGACATTTGTCTCCACGGGTTTCAATTTTTTTCTTTTTGTCATAGTTTGCATGGACTTTCCAGAGACGGAGAGAGAGAAAGTGAGAAATCACTCCCCAGTGAGGATGGCTATGCCACAATCCCCTCTTCTCGATTCTCCCCTCAGGGTTTTTTTTTTTTTTTTTTTTTGAGTTATTTTTTTGCTGTAGGGTGCATGTGCTTGCTGTAGAGACAAAAGGAGACAGAAAATGAAAATCACACCCCAGGGTGCTATGACGATGCTGCAATTGTTTCTCCTCCATTCTCCTCTTGGGATTCTGGGCATGTACCCACAAGTGTCTTGGTGTGAGTTTCAGGTCATTGGATCTGGGACTCGAACCGTGGTCGACCATGTGGGAATCCAGTGCTTTAACCACTATACCACCTGCTCTCCCCAACAGGATTCAATTATAATATGTATTTACTATGACCATTTTTCATTGTATAAATGTAGATACAATGAATTCAAAGGCAGCTAAAATCAAGAAAGTTGTAAAGCCTATAAATCAGAAAATCACTGATTTTACTCTTTTCATTTGTGAACATTTCTTTCCTGTTTTGTTTTATTTTTGATTTTTTGATTTATTTCTGTATGCATAGTAGAGAAATATGATCTACAAGAACTTACAGTGAGTAAAAGTTTTCTTTTTCTATCTCTTCCCAATGAGCTATTGTTATGTACAATTTTACTTATCGCTACCTAGACCAATGACATCACAGATTTTTTTCTGATTATGGACTCCTATCTCCCACAGTCCTCTACATGAAAATGACAAATTCTTCTTTTATTGGCTGTGTTAAGATTATCTTTGTTTAAAAATCCATCCTCATTAATTTATGAGACTTCTGTTGTCTAATTTTAAATTATTTTGTTTTTCTTTAGAACTATATTTCATAGTAAAGAACATTATGGACAATTGAATACCTACTTCTAGAATAAGCAGTGAAATGGGTTCCAAATATTCACAGCATAATACGCCAAATGTTGAAGGTGGTAAATATGTTAACAGCCTTGATTTGTTTATTATATACTATAAACCTACTTTTAAAGACTATTCTGTACTCTACAAAGATGTGTAATGATTATATGTAAATTATAAATTCCAATAAATATTTAAACAAGTATATAAGGAAAAAGATTTAAAACAAGAATTCAAAAGGCCATGGAGTATAAGATCAACATAAAGAGATTAGTCGTGCTCCTACCAATGTGTAATTGTTAGAAAAGGTAATATTTTAAGGATCTAACTTATAATAGCATCAGCTGTATAAAGTATTGGTAAATAAAGTATAAAATATATTTATAAAAGATAAACTGTAAAAAATATTAAAAACCTAAGTAAACAAATATATACTTTGGAAAATGATTTCTGGGTTTCTGTGTACCTGGGGAAGTTCAGTGGCTTCATTTTGTAACTGAGCAATACTGTTTACTGTTCATAAAATTGAAATGTGCAAAAGCCAGTAAAAGAAAGGACAGGATCCAAAGGGTGGTACAGTGATGAAACATCACATTCTGTGAGACTGACTGACATGCGAAGGTTCTGGGTTCAAGTCTGGAGACCACCCTGAGGATGCTGGGCATGTGTGTGCCTATGTTCTAGGGCTGACTGAAGCTACAGTGGATCCTGGTGTCAGGATGCTGTTGGGGGTATTGTCTCTCTGTCTCCCTTAAGAGAAAAAGAAAGAAAGAAAGTTAAAATAAAAAATAATAATAAAAACAGAAACAGAAAACCCACCTTTTGCATTATTCCAATCACAAAATTTATGGCTGATGGTCTAACACTGTGGAAAACAGCTTTCAGTAGGGGGCAGTGGCAGGATTTGTCACTTAGGCCTATCTTGATCTCGTGGAAATGTTTCTACAAAATTTTATTAGAAGATGTCCTTTCCTAAGAAACAAATTCATTACGGAAGGATCAAACAAATAAACTGCCATCCTTGAGATTGGAAAATACTGCAGTGAGTGGCGTTCCTTAAGTGAAGGTCTGGGCACAGCCCCAAAGACTAATGAATTACTTAGTCTCTCAACTCTGCAGACACGTACTTTGATTAGTGTCTAGGCTGTTGTGAAGGGATTTACAGGTTATGGCTTTTTCTTTTTCCCTGCAGGTTATGGCTTTTTCTCTTGCCCTGAACCTTAAAGAGGCAAGAAATATTGGTTGGTAATATATCTCACAAACTGAGTATATCAGGATCCTGTAATTATCACTATAATTGATGTCAAGCAATTTAGAGGAAAAACTAACTTAACCTTCAAAAATTTCAAGGTGCTTTTAAAACTACATAATATTGATCTAGATATCATGATGATTAACAAAGTATTATCGGTATCACCCTACGAACCATAGATATATATTCTTTTCCATAGTCCACAGAATATCTGACACAGTTTTCAGAAGACAAGCCCTGCTGTTAAGAGACTTCAGTTATTTGGTGTTGGTTATCTCTAGCTAAATTAAAATGAAAAATAAAAAAATTTTATGTTAAGATTTGTTTCACTGATGAGAAGAAGGAAGATCTGCTGCCACTGGTTAATAGTTTCTCTCTTTATCACAGTGAGGGTTGTGGTGAATGCTTATTCCCTTTGGTTTCTTGTATTGGTTCAGTTCATGACCCCTGAATACTCACGATCAAGCTAAAATGTTGCCAGCAAGCCAGGGACACTTCCAGGTGGTCTTGTGCTGCAGGGCAGGTGAGAATTGAAGGCCAGAGTTCGATTGTAAGCATAAATGTTCTCTTTATGCGTAACTCCAGGGACCTGAGGCTGGTGTAACATCTGAAACTTTCTCCTTCAAATTCCAGGGTAGAAAGCTAAGGGCCTATATTTCCTCGAGGCCATAATTCAGTGTTCCAAAATATGTATTTGTTTCACTCCCATACCCTCCAACCAAACTTGCAGGCTCGGCTCTGCTCTCCTATGCAGTCAAGGAATCTTGTTAGAAATGGCAAATATTTTTCTTCGGGTGAGTAAATAAACATAACAAATCTGAGCAAATATCAGTTCATAATTCCTTCGGTGCTAAATTCCATGTGTTCCATAGACCTTTCCTGGGCATGGTTGGAGAGGTTAACATTTTTATTCTGGCAGGTTTTCAAGTGAATTAAAGCAATATTATTCAGTAGACTAAGATCTGAGTAGGTCAACTAATTAGAATACAGCCATTCCACAGTCTGTCTGATGTGTTATCGACTCTTCTAACTCTGCTGATCAACATCATTTGGTAGACAGCGTGGTTGAACATCCCTAAGATGGAGGAAGTGATTACAAGGTCAGGATTATTCTCTTTTGTTTAGTGACAGCAGTCTCTTGTTTTCTCAAACTTTCTGTTTGGAAATATTCCAAGCTTATGAAAATTTTGAAAGAATTTATATACTCTTCACCTAGATTCACCAATTGTTAGTATTTTATAACATTTGTATACTTTCTTTCTACCTATCATCTGTCAATTTCTATTTATCTATCTAATAAAGATCCTCTCAAATTTCCTTTTGTTTCCTTAGCCATTTGGCAGTAAACTACAACATCATGTTATTCCACTTTTAAATACTTCGGTATTTATTTTTCTATGAACAAAGACATTTTTGTACATTATGATAATGCCATTTTTACTCCTAAAAATTAAAAATTTATGCAATGTGTTATTATAGCTAATATAGACTGCATATTAAAAATGTTTAGTTGTCCATAAGTGTTTCTCCAATTACAATAAATTGCCCTCACAACTAAAACTTTTTAAAAAATTCAAAGTTCATGTTTTACATTGTTGATATATATGTGTGTGTGTGTGTGTATGTATATATGTATATATCATGTATATATTCATGTATATATGATGTATATGTATGCATATATGTATATATACATGTATATATGTATATATATGTATGTACACATATGATATATACGTATATAATGTATGTATATACACATTATATATGATATATATGTATATATGATATACACTACTTCTGTCTGTCTGGCGAGCGCACGCGCCCTATAGCGAAAAAACCTCTCCAAAAAAAAAAAAAAAATTCAGTCAAAGTTCATGTTTTGCATTGTTGATATATATACGTGTGTGTGTGCATACACACACATATATAAAATGGTATATATGATATATACTACTATATTATATATAACAATATAATATATGTATGTTATATAATATATATGATAGAAATATAAAGATCATATATAATAATTTTAAAAAT
>NW_006159898.1:1114631-1119020 GCF_000334495.1 Tupaia belangeri chinensis | reverse complement strand
AAAATAATTATTTAGTGGGAACCAGCAGTTAGCGTAAGGGTTATGTTGCTGGACTCACACGTAGTCGACCGCGGTTCGTGTCCTGGACCCGGTGGCTTAGAACTCATGCCGGGCGCGTTTGCGTGAGTGCCCAGGATCCCGAGAGGATAATGGAGGAGAAGGGATTGTGGCATGACCATTCCCCCTGGGAGGTGATTTCTCACTTTCTGTCTCTATGTCTCTCTCTGCCTGGCGAGCACAGGCGCCCTATAGCGAAAATCTCTCCCCCCCCCAAAAAATAATAAAGTAATTATTTAGTGTTTGTTTATGATTATTTTTTAATTTGCTATAGGGCACATGTGCTCAACAGAGAGAGAAAGAGAGATAGAGAGAAAGCAAACCATCAGATCTGGGACTGGAGCTACAGTCAGTCATGTGGGAGTCTAGCACCTTGGTTACTACCATACTAACTGCTGGCCCCAGTATACAATGGATTTTTTAAAATATTCTTTAATTTAGAATTACTTTTTTGTCTTTTATTACAAGAAAATTTTGAAGATTCTAGTACATGATCTTTCAGGATATTCCACAGTTTAGACTTTTCTGTTTGTTACCTCATGATTTGATTAAATTGTTGTTGACAGAAAATCTACAATGGTGGTATTGTATACTTTACATTTCATCATATCTAGAGGCACATAATACTAAGCTTAATTACGTAGGGTTATGATAGTTTATGAATGATTTTTTTCTTTAAAAAAGGCAGTTTGTCCTTGGTATGTTAAGCATTCTATGCAGTGTTTCTTTGTTATCATGTAACTAATTTGAATATCTTTCATCTAAAAATTTTAACAGTAGTGGATAATTTTTTAAAAAATATTTATTTATTTATTTATATTTATTCATTCATTTATTTTAATTTGACCAGAGAGAGACACAGAGAGAGAGGAAAAGTGAGAAAGCAAGCCACCAGGTCCAGGACTTGAACCATGGTCAGCCATGTGGGAACATCCAGTGCCTTAACCACCACGCCACCTGCTGTCCCAAGTAGTGGATAACTTTAATCTATTCTTTTCATATATTGTTGATCATCAGCTGATTCTATTTGTCCAACTTTTATGTCTACTAAATATGCACTAAGAAATAGAGATTGTCAAAGATTTGGAGTGTATAACCATCATCCACTTCTATTACTGATTTGCTCAAGTTTTACTTTTCTCAAGCTGACCATGGTTAGAAGCATAATTTTTCAACACTTCAATCTCCATTCTTACCATGACTTTGTGGTCCATTCTGAATGAAGCCACTGGCCAAAGCATGTATGGTGATTATGACATTCCAATTACCTTCTTTCTTCCCTAATAAACACGGTATATTATGTTAAAGACTGTGAGTCAATATAGGCATCAAACTATATTATTTTGAGGATGAATTTGCATTTGGGTAAACTTTGAGCCAGGTTTTTCATTTTCCTTTTATCCATGGTGTTAGAAAACAGTTGACTCAACAGTTCCCTTGTTAACCAGAATCTTTAAAAGTGAGCCACTCTACTTTGTAGTTACGTGAGAAATTCGAGAAATGAATAGAAAATGGAATTAAAGTGTGACTTGATTTTGATGCAAAAGATGTTTGAAGTTCATGCATAGGTTTTTCATTATATCCATTTTTCCATGAACTTTTGGAAGAATCCTAGCAGCCTTTGGTTAGAATATAGATGAAGATATAAGTTTAAGTGTAGCAGTGTACAAAGTAGTAAAACCCAGAGGTCTTTCACAGATTGCATTCCCTAGCAAACAGGCTCTGATACAGAGACCAGTATGCGGAAAGAATGCAGAAAGATTTGTAGGGAGTGATCTCAGGATTAACCCCTGTGGGGAAGGGAAGAAAGGGAGAAGTTAGACTGTGATGCAGCCTTACAAGCCTTCAGCTGATCCCAAGGGGCACTCCAGTTATTTGACCCTTTAGGGTTGTCTGAATTTGAGGCAAAGAAAAAAGTCTTTATATTTCAGACCTCCTCTCCCGCTTCTTCTAGTAACAGTCACTGGATGCAGGCTATCCCTGGGAAGAAGGAGGAGAGGAGGTCCTTGAACCAGGACCTTGAACAAGGCATTTCCCCACACTTCAACAAATCCCAGAGGGGGTTGATAGCACCATCTGGAGGAGTGTCTCTTAGTCCAGAAGGGAGATTGAGAAAAGTGGCCCAGCAATAACTCTTAAGATCTATGTCTCAACATTATGTCATGTTATCTTGCCCAGAGCATGGCCTGACAAGGTGTGGCCCATGGCCCAAATATGGCTGGCTGCATGTCTATGTATATAAAGTTTTCCTAAACCATAGCCATACTCACTAATCTGTGCACTGTCTGTGAATGCTTTTGTGCTATAGTGAAGTTGAGTTTCAAAGGAGATATTACATGGGCTGTAGACTAAAGTATTCATTCTCTGACCATTTATGAAGTAAGTTTAGTGACCTGATGTACACTAAAAACTCCACAATGCTCTGCTGACTGTCCTCCCTTCCTCCTTCCCTCCCTTCCTTCCTTCTCTTTCTTAAGTTTTTAATATCATTCATTCCATGAACCAGAGAGACAGTGATATCCAGAAAAAGACAGAGAAATAGCCTCCAGCCAAAAACATCTCCAAAGTCATGGGCATGTGTGTGCCCATCATATTCAAGGAGGTCTCTGAATACTGAAACTGGCACCTTCCCAGGTATATCAGCCATGCAGAGCATCATGTTTCAACACTCTGCCACTGTCTGGCCCCTCTATTTGTTTTCTATGATCCCCAAATCAGTATTCTTACTGCTTGCAAAAAGGTGATGGGCTTGGCAGAAGGATGTCTAATGGAAATATAATGAGATTTAGACTAAACTCCAGCTTTCAAAAAGTTTCAGTTAAAAAATTCGTCATAATACACATGCAAAATGGCTTAGGGTTTGGATACAGGTAGAGTTGTTGCTAAATACGTCTCCTTGAAGAAAATAATAGTTGGGACCATAATTACTAGAAATTGTCATGGAAGCAGAGATTAGAGAACACGGTGAAAAAATAATTTGAGATTGGTAAATCTAGGGTTAGGTATTGGAGAAGAGTAAGAGCAGCTTACTATGGGAGGGAAATTTTCTCAGTCTGAATTTTTTTAAAGAATTATTTTATTTAACATTTATTTATTTATTTATTTATTTAAATTTGACCAGAGAGGGACAGAGCTAGAGAGAGAGAGAGAAAGCGAGAAAGCAAGCCGCCAGGTCTGGGACTCAGACCTCTGTTGGCCATGTGGGAGTGCAGCACCCTTAACTACAGTGCCACCTGCTGGCCCCTTAGTCTGAATATTTTTACATGTTCATTATGAAAAAATATAGCAGAAAAAATTCTTGAAGTTTCAATTCATTATAGAACATCAAATTTTTTTCACTTTGGAAATAGAATGGACACTTACATTTTTTTAAAATGAAGATCTTATTGTCTTACTCACTTGGGAGAACGAATAAATGGAGATGTAAAAGAGAATACACCTCTTTACCTTGTACTTATGATTTCTATGAATGACCGTCTATCCATTTCTTACTAGGCATTGACTGCAAAAATCACATAGATTGACCAGATAAAGTAGAAATTTTATTAATATAAATTTATTTTCTATTTTCAGATTCATAGCACTTATCATTAATCCAATTAGTGAGTTCCATACCCAATCTATAGATAATTTTATTTGGTTGTGTAGTACAAAGAAATTTATACTGGACAACCAAACAGTTTTAGATCATTATCTGTAAATATAAAGCTGATTGTATAATACAAGAGTTTTTTTTTTTTAAGAGGGAAATTTTGCTATAGAGTGCATGTGTTTGCCAGAGAGACAGAAAGTGAGAAATCACTCCCGTGGGGGATGGCCATGCTACCATCTCTTTTCCTCTATTCTCCTCTCAGGATCTTGGGCATGCACGCATATATCCCTGGCATGAGTTTCAAGCCTCCAGGTCCAGGACTTGAACCACGATCAGCCATGTGGGAGTCCAGTGATGTATGTCATCTGTTAATCCCATTCAGAGTGCTTTTAATCAGCCTCTTCGGAAGCTTGAAAAGGATGTAATGACATTTGTTTGCTTTGTTTTGAGTTGCATGGAATAATAATATTTAAAAAATAAATTGTATTCCTTATCAATAAATATAAATTAGATTAAAGGTAATCTAAGTCTAAAGTGATAGAGCTAATTATAAGATAATCTTATTAATAAATTTGCCCCTGATGGAAAAACGACATAGCAGATAGACCCAAGCCTGGACAGCATGGGCATATCATGTAAATTAGATGTCCCCAACCCAGTACCTGTCTGTGGCTTGTTAAGAACTAGGCAGGGGGGGTGGCTCACGCCCCCCCAGCCCAGCTGCACGCCGGGAACGGCCT
>NW_006159898.1:1104991-1112984 GCF_000334495.1 Tupaia belangeri chinensis | reverse complement strand
AGAAATGTACACATGTTGGAATATTCACTTCATATTCACTTCATAAGCTAAGTAACATGATCTAATGTATAAAAGAAATAGAAATAAAAAGAAATAATTAAAAATAAAATAAAATAAATTTTTAAAACTAAAAGAAAAAAAAAAAAAAAAAAGAACTAGGCAGGGGACCAGCAGTTAGTGTAATGGCTATGTTGCTGGACTCCCACATAGTCGACCGCAGTTCGAGTCCCGGACCTGGTGATTTAAAACTCACGCTGGGTGTGTGTGCGTGCATGCCCAAGATCCCAAGAGGAGAATGGAGGAGAAGGGATTGCGGCGTGGCCATCCCCCCTGGGGGGTGATTTCTCGCTTTCTGTCTCTATGTTTCCCTTCGTCTGTCTGGCGAGCGCACGTGCCCTACAGCAAAAACCTCTTAAAAGAACTAGGTAGCACGGCATGAGATGAGGGGTGGGTGAGAGAGTGACTCTTCATCTGTAATTACAGCTGCTCCCTATCATTCACACTGTTGTCTGAGCTCTGCCTCCTATCAGATAAGTGGCAACATTAAATTCTCGTAGGAACCTGAATCCTATTGTGAACTGTGTATGCAAGGGATCTAGGTTGTGTTCCTTAAGAGAATGTAATGTCTGATAATCTGAAGTGGAGCTGCAGCATTGATGCTAGCACTGGGGAGCAGCTACACATACTGCATTGTAATGAGCTACATAATTATTTTGTTATATGTTATAACATAATATTGATAGAAATAAAGTCCATAACAAATATAATGCACTTGAATCATCCTGAAACTACCCTCCACCCCTGCCTCATCTGTGGAAATATTGTTTTCCATAAAAACCGGTCCCTGGTGCCAAAATGGTTGTGGATTACTGATTTAACTTACCCACATATTTTTTTGCCATGAAAATACAGTTTTTTTATTTAATGGCCTGATTTTGAATAAGACCAGTGCATAAATAAAATGTCCTTGTTCAGTGCCATATTCAAATAAGCATAGAGAGAATATAGGAAAACACCACATAAAACTGTTGCATGTGTATTACAACAAATTTTTTAATTTGACTTCCCTCCAAAACCTAGTGGCATGAAAATCAAAAGTGCACAGCAAAGATAATATTCCTTGTTGAAGATGATAAATATGGTAATATATTTGATTTTTATGATCAAAACTACATGCATGATTTCAAAAACCGTATTATACCCCACAAAGATGTACAACAATTAAATGTCAATAAGAAATAATTTTTAGAAGTTTTTAAAAATAAAAGTAAGACTACAAAAAGAAAAACAAAACAAACAAAATGGTGCTGGGTCAATTCAGCACCTGCATGGCAGAAAAATATCCTTAACCCTCATATTCCCTCTCCCCTACTTCGAGGCACAAAAGAATTCTAGGTGGATTGTAGTTATAAATGTGGAAGGTGAAAAATAAGGCCTATGCAAGATAACATGTACAAATACCTTTATAACTTTAGAATAACCAAGGGTTTGTTAAACATGTTGCATAGATCACTAACCATAAAGGGAAAGATTAATAGATTACAATGTATTAAAACTAGGAAATCTGTCTATGGGCCAGCCTGTTGGTGTGGTGGTTATGGCAACTGGATCCCACATGGCCGACTTCACGGTTTGAGTCCCAGGTTGACAACTTGAAAAGAAAGCCAGGTGCAAGTATGTGCATGTCCAAAGTCTTGAGAGGAGAATGAAGAGAAGGGATTGTGGTGTCATCATCCCCATCGGTGGCTACTTTCTCAATTTCTCTCTCTCCCTCTTTGACTCTCTCTGGTAAGTGTACACACTCTATAGCAAAAGTGAAAAACACAAAAACAACAAAAAGAATAAAAAACTAGAAAATCAATCAAAATATTGTCTCAATAGACAGAGAAAACAAGGCACTAACTATGTTTTAAAAACTCAAGATCTGGCCCAGTTGTGGTGGCACAAATGGTAGAAAGCCTCTGTCCAACAATGGAGGCACATGAGAGGCCCAAGTTTGGATCTGGGTGGAGCTTAATATGCTGGTGTGCCTACGTGTGCCTACCAACTTGGAGGTCTGTCCTTGCAATGCCATTCTCTGCATACATTACTTCAGTCCCAAAGTAAATATTTCCCTTTACCCACGACAATCATTTAGTAGAAACAGAAGCAGAAGGAGGTGCTGACTATCTGCCTTGCTAAATGTGCATTTCCAAGTCCCCCTCATGTTACCATCAAGCCCTACCTATGCCTTGGATTTTTTTTTTTTATAAGAATGATTGATTTATCTTTCTTTCTTTCTTTCTTTCTTTCTTTCTTTCTTTCTTTCTTTCTTTCTTTCTTTCTTTTTGATGAGAGAGACGGGGGAGAGAGAAAGAGAGAGAGAGAGAGAGAGAGAGAGAGAAAGCAAGCCGCCAGGTTCGGGACTTGAACCATGGTCAGCCGTGTTGGAATCCAGTGCCTTTAACCACTGTCCCACCTGCTGGTTCCCCTCCTTGGACCTTTTTTACATTTTGGTTGTCTTTCACCATAGAATTCATGTATGGTGGGGGAAGATTCTAAATTTCCTTTCAAAAAAGTTGAAAAGGATCTTGCAGATGATAGTGTCTTCAAAAGAGGAGTTTATGAAAATACCACTCTGAGCAGCCAGTTACCTTAATCTTCCTTTTCTTCCTCACAAGTACTTAATGAGAGGACATTTTTGTGTGGACTTGAGTCTGATAAAAAATTGTGAATAGGATCTCTTTGAATTTAGGTACCTCTTTTATTTATTTATTTTTACATTTATTCTTTATTTACATTTAATCACATATCTCTTCACAGTGTACATTTCTTTTTCCGGCACTAATACCATGCATATCGTCAAGACAAAGATATTACTATGTACATTATCATTAGCAAGTAGCTTCTCATTTTTTTGTAGATTAAACATACTTCTACTTTTTTTATTTTGTTTTCCCTTTCCCTCCCTCCCATACTTCACCTTTTATTGATTCACAAAAGGTCTTTTTTTTTTTTTTTTTTTGGAGAAGTTTTTGCTTTAGGGCATGTGTGCTCACCAGAAACACAGAGAGACAGACAGAAAGTGAGAAATCACCCCCTAGGGAGGATGGCCACGCTGCAATCCCTTCTCCATTCTCCTCTCAGGATCTTGGACATGCACACACATGTACCCGGCATGAGTTTAAGCCATCAGGTCCAGGACTCGAACCATGGTCGACTACATGGGAGTCCAGTGATATAGCCATTATGCCAACTACTGGTCCCTACACAAAAGATTGTAATTAAACTAAAAATATGGACAAAGGTCAGTTCCTGCAGTGCAGCAGTCACCCTGTCCCACCAGCTTCCAGAACCATGGCCAACCTCAAGCACACCTTCATGGTCATCAAGTGGGACAGCTATGCAGCACAGCCTGGTGGGTGAGATCATCAAGTGCTTTGAGGAGAAGGGATTCTGCCTCAGGACCATGAAGTTCCTGTGGGCCTTGGAGGAACACCTGAAGCAACACTATATTTACCTAAAGGACCACCCATTCTTCCCAGGGTTGGTCAAGTACATGAACTCTGGGTCAGTGGTGGTCATGGTCTGAGAGGGCCTGAATGTAGTGAAGACAAGCTGAGCGGTGCTGTGAGACCAATCCAGCAGATTTGAAGGCAGCACCATTTGTGGGTACATTTGCATTCAAGAGGGCAGAAACATCATTCATGGCAGTGATTCAGTAAAAAGTGCTGAAAAAGAAATCAACCTGTGGGTTAAGCTAAGGAATTGGTTGACTACAAGTCCTTGCTCATGACTAGGTCTATGAATGATTGGACAAAACAACAGACCCTACGGCTCTGCTTGATGGGTCCCTGGAAAAGTGCTTTATTCCACTGACTTGACAATAGGATCAATCATTCTTTTCCAAAATGTATGTACCAATAAAGTCTTTTGGGAACTGGCAAAAATAAATAAATAAATAAATAAAAGGACAAAACTAAAATCCAATGATAAGTACACTGTAATTTTCTTCTGAAACATTTTTTTCTCTGTCCATTTCCCCTTTTACTAAAGAGAGGTATAAACTAATTTATCTGCAAAAGAAAAGTTTAGTCTCAATTTGGTCTGTTATTTGCATAAAGCCCCATAAGAATTCAATTTCTGATGCAAGACAACACATACTATTGTAATATTGACCTTATGCAGATAATCATTCTGCCACAAAATAAGAATGCTCACCAATATTTTACAATTGCAGATTGGTCAGGAAGGGAGAAAAGTTTATGTTTCAATTATGACAAATTGCTGAACAAAAGAAAACAAAAATCCTTATATCAGGAAGGGAAAGCATAGAAGAAAACCAGTAATGTTTTAGTCACAAGTCGTAGAATTCTATTTTACCAGTTCAGTCTCATGTAATTAATCTCCCTTTTGTTGAATTTGCAGTGTTACTGTGATCTGATCTCTCTGTTTAAATCCAAGATGTTAACATTCAACATTATTATTGGTATTTCTGGACTTGTCTCTACCATTAAGTTGGCCATTTTCTTGGTCATTTTTTGTTCTCTTATTCTGTCTGTCTTTAGTTTTCCTGGTATAGCACTCCCTCTAGAACTTTTTGAAGAGCTGATCTGATGTTGGTAAATTCTTTCAGGTTTAGTTTATCTGAGAATGTTTTGGGCTTTTGTTTCCGTATGAAGAATTATCTTGGTGGATATAGTATTTTTGTAATTGTTTTTCACTTAACATTTTGAATTTATTTTTCCATTCTTTCCTTGTTCACATTGTTTCTGACAAGAGGTCCAATGTTAGCTTGATGGGATATCCTTTGAAAATAACTTATTTCTCTCTTGCCAATTTTAGTATCTCGTCCCTACCTGCGGTTTTGGTCAATCTGGCTATGATGTGCCTTGGAGAAGATCTTGGGTTGATTCTATGTGGAGTCCTTTGTATTGCCTTGGTCTAGATATTTGAATGCCTCTCTAGGTTTGGAAAGTTTTCTTCCAGGATTTTGTGAAATAGATTATCAGCGCCCTTATTAGGTTCTTCACCTTCTGGAATACTGATTATCCAGATGTTTGGGCATCTAATGGTATTACTCATGTATTATTCTCATTGTTTTGTCATTTTCTCAGTTTTTCTTGGTTAATTTCTTTAGGCCAGGATTCTGTCTTCTCTGTCTAAGATTTGATCTTCTGCATGGTCTAATTTGTTTTGAATACTTTTTAAAATTTTTTTTATTTTCATCATAATCTTCTTTATATTACATTGGATTACATATAACTTTACAGTGTATTACATTGCTTTTTCAAAAGGGAATGCCAAAGCCATATCTGTTACTCACTAACGTCCTGCCTCTCTATTGTTCTCTTGCTATCTTTCTCTATCCTCTTCTCTTCACTTCCCCCATTCCACACTGTCCTATTCTCATTAAGTACCTTTACTGCTTTTATGTCCTCCAATTTTTTGTTCTCTATCATAGAGAATACTTTTCATGATGGTTTTGAGATCCTGTATTACAGCCTTCATCTCTAACAGTTTCATTTGATTCTTTTTTATGGTGTATATTTCTTCTTTCAGATCATGCAAAAACTTCCTCCTGTTCTTGAATTCAATATCTCTTTTTTCTTGCATCTTCTGGAGTTCATTGTCTCTCTGTTAGCTTTGTCACTATGAATATTCTAAATTCTTTATATGACATTTGCATGAGTTCCATTGTATTGTGTGTGGAGGATGAGGAGCTATTCTTTTCCCTTGGGGGAGAGAGATTTTTCTTGGTTTCTCATCTTTCTTCTGCCTTTGTGGTGGCTTCTGGCCATCTGATGGATTATACAGTTCTTCCTGCTCTCTTGGAGTTAATTCTGAGCATTAGAGGTGTATGGGAGGAGATGACTCACAGTATATCTGCAGTTCCATTTGCCTGATGCTCACCAAGTAAACTGCACTTTTGTCGATGAAACTTTTTTCTGCAGCTTTAAGCACATACGTTTCACTTTACTGTGAGATACTTCAATGCCAGTTTCTCCTCTACTACTGTGTTTTGCAATGTGGTATCCATAGAAAGAGATTTGAGTTTAGATTTATGAAGATAAGTTTCTCACTTTCTGTAGCAGTTCAGTGGGGGGTTTTTATGACTCTAAAAGTATTCAGATGTTTCACTACTGTGCACCTAGACCCATCTAGACACTAGTATGTGGAGGCTGAGAAGTGAAGTGAGAAAGTCAGGTAAAAGAAAAGGAAACAAAGGGAAAAAGACACACACACACACACACACACACAGACAAAAATAACCAATAAAAGGGAACTTTTTTTAAAGACAAAAAATGAAAATCATGTGGACCAGGCCCACTTCAGATGTAGATGGATTTTGAAATTAGCAAGATAAAGGAGAAGTCAGAGACAAGAGACAGTACTTACAGATTTAAAAAATATATGTAAAATAGGAAAAGTTTGAGAGAAAGAGAAAAAGACAGAGACTGCCCTACCTCACTGGGTGTTGGTCTGGAAGGAGAGGTTGAGACAGAGGCACTTCAGTTAAAGGAGCAGGGCCAGGCCCACCTCAGACGTAGATGAATTCTCACTGAGTGTTGGTCTGGAAGCCTAAATACATCCATTTAAACAAAACCTGTTTTTCTTTGTTTTATATTGAATTCTCAATAGAAATTACTTGAAAATAATGAAACTGTATTGCTTAAACTCACATGTTTTCTTAAACTCAATAAAACAACTATTAGAGGAATATTATTCAAAGCAGACTTTTTATAATCATTCTTTCAATTATAATGTGAATAAAATCATGTTTAATTTTTGACTATAAAATTCTTAAATGGTTACATTTATAAAATTGCAAAATATAGAATGGCATATAGAGGGAAAGAAAATCTAATTATTCTAACATCACATTTCCTCCTAGTATTTTTCTTTGTCAATTTGTGCTTATCTAGCAGATTTTTTCTTTTTCCTCCAAAATAAGATCATACAATATATACAATTTTATGTTTATTTTTTCCTATCTATGTGATAGTTTATACACTTTTATAAACATTCTTCAAAAACATAGTTTATCTGTGGATGATAGCTGACCTGAACAAAGAAAGAGCCTAAAAGCAGGTATCAAATACTGGTCTGAATGTAGGAGTGACTAAATACCTGGGTTATTATTTGGAATTTTTTAGTTGGCACAATAGCAAGGAGACTCAAGATAGAAGAAGTTCTCCTCCAGACTACCCTGTTGCAGAATTATAATAATGAAGAACTCTAGAGAAGGTGGAAAAATAATTTACTTAGATTAAAAAAGCTCCCATTCCTTGAGTGTAAATAGTTTCTACACATTTCTTAATATTTTTATATTATTTGTTTCTGTCCCAAGAGATTGTTACTCTCTACAAAACTGAGATTAACGCTTAGTGCAATTTCTAGCATGTAGTAACTGTTTAATAAAAGTTTATTAATGAGAGTATAAGGAAGAGATGAAAACAAAGTACTGTTTTTGTTCTTAATTATTACTCTGGTAATAATGTAAGCACACAAATCTTACCAAATGCAGAAAACATATAGACATGCAACTGAGTTTAAACCTATAAAGTCATATAAAATCACTTGGCAAGATGCTTAGCACATAGTAAGCAGTCTATAAACACTAGCTATTATTATTAATAAGAATGACCTGCCTCCATATGGTCAGGAGTCAGAGCACCTGGTATTGGAGGCCAGGGACCAGAATGGATGTAAATGGGTAGCAATTGTGGCATCTACACCCAATAATGGGGAAGAGCCTTCTCTAGTCTGGTTTTCTCAGTTTGAACCTGCTTGGAGTGCCCCTCTGGCCAACCTTCTTTTCATCTGGAGATATATTATTGAAAATTGTAGCTCAGCCCTGTCAGCCTAAATTACATTAGGAGGATTAGGAGATGTTCTGCAAGGAGAAAACAGGATTTGGCAATTTGATTTCAGAAGACTTGAAAGGTCAGAGATGGAAGGCCAAGGTGGAGAAAAGAGGTTTTGAGCTTCTGCAGTGAGAAACAACGATTCA
>NW_006159898.1:1098721-1104960 GCF_000334495.1 Tupaia belangeri chinensis | reverse complement strand
AGGAATGACAGCTGTGGAAGTTTAGGTGTAATGTCTTCCGAAGGAGGATCAACCACGGTAGGATTTTATTTGCATTTGAAGAGGTAGTAGATACACTGAATTGTCTGAAAGGAATATAGTTTGTTAAATTGTCTTCTCTCATGTGATTTCTAGTTAAATAGTACCTTTGGCTAATCACCACAATTTTTCTTATTTAGTAAAACTAAAACGTTATTTTAGTTCTTCTTTAGTGTTTAATATATTTGTTAAGTTTATCCAGTTTTTTGTAGTGCTAACATTTTTATGTTTTAAATAAAATTTGTTGCCTTCTTATAAACAATGGACCATTATATAAGAATGTAAAGAATTAAATATATATATATATTTGGAGAGGTTTTTCGCTATAGGGCGCGTGCGCTTGCCAGACAGACAGAGAGAGACATAGAGACAGAAAGCAAGAAATCCACCCCCCAGGGGGGATGGTCACGCCGCAATCCCTTCTCCTCCATTCTCCTCTCGGGATCCTGGGCATGCACACACACGTGCCCGGCGTGAGTTTTAAGCCATCGGGTCCGGGATGCGAACCGCGGTCGACCACATGGGAGTCCAGCGACACAGCCATTATGTCAACTGCTGGTTCCCAAGAATTAAATATATTTTTGTAAGATTTTCTGGAATATATTTTTATACATAGCCACTTATTTATTTTACTACTGGCTATCATGTCATGTTTTGTTGGTTTGTAGCTGGAAGGTTTTTTTAAAACTAGCTATAGTTCTGAATAAGTAGATATATGTGCCTAAAATAGAACTATGTACTTTTGCTCAGTAAGTGGTTAATATTATAAGCTTGATGTCTGGCCTTAGAGGAGTTACTCAATAACTCAGAGTTATAACTTTCTAAGCTGTACAATGAAAATAATAGTATTTTGTTTATAGGATTCTCTTGAGGATTAAATAAGAAAATAATGTAAGCATTAAGCATAAAACTTATAGCATTACTGTGCACAGTAAATGGTCAACAAAACTGTGTTTTCAAAAAATTTTCTTTAATTGTGTGAATGTGTGAGATAGTCCAGCAGGCCTTGTTTTCCTGACAGATTATGTTTATATGACTGTGCAGGAAGATTGTAAACATCTGTGTGTTAGTTACCATTTTCCTGATTTATTTAACCACTTGGATTTTTTCAACTATTCAACTAATCAGATACAGGCAATGGCATTTACCCTGCACAGATGGTTTCTTCAGTCCACCAGCAATGCGTGGGTGGGGCAGCCCTCCGGACTGGACGACTGGACAAGTTAGAGGCATAGACCTTTGTGCTGTTGGATTTTGAGTCTCCTGGATGCTTCAAAACTCCTATCTGCTTCAGCTCTGGTGCTGGGAAAGTTTGTTTTTGAAATACATTTTTGTTGGTCTGTACCATCAGGACTGCCTGACTCATTAGGAAAGGTTCTGAGGCTGCGATAAGGAACAAAGCTGGAAAGATTTTTAAAAAAATCATAATTTAATGCTTGTTTCAATGTTTATAGTGCTTATTTGTATATTATACCTGTAAGTGAATAGAATATTAAGAGAGGAACATTTTTTAAAAGTAGCCTTCCTATGAAAATATTACATGCCCATCGAAGACAATTTAGAAAACACAAAGAACACAAAAATTTTTCCATAACTGTTCCACCCAAGGATAACTACCCTTGACATTTTAACTATACTTTTATTCTCATTACTTATGTGCATATGAATATATATATAGTACATATGTGCATATATGTGCATGGAAATATACCTTTGTATGTGTATTTTTTATAATAATGCATCAGAAGGTGCACTATTGGAGAGTGATGAACAGGGGGAGGGAGAAAGAAAGAGAAGCTGTAAAAGTAACCTCTCCATGAAGCATGATAATGCTACGATCTTGTCTCTTCCATTTCTCCCTACTTTTGGAACTTTGGGCACATATACATGTGCCAGGTATGGTTTTTAATTGTTGGGTCTGGTATTCCAGTCGCAAGGTCAGCTATGTGGGATCTAGTGCTTTAACCACCAGGCTATGGGCTGGCCCCAATTTATATGCATATTTTGCAAAAATGGAATGGCATTGGACAGTATTTTGTATTCTGTTTTTTTTTTTCTTTTTCCATTTACTGAGGTCTTTCTTTCTTTCTTTTTTTATTTTAGAAGTTTTTTTTTTTTTTTTTGCCATAGGGCATGTGTGTTTGTCAGAAAGAGAGAGAGAGAGACAGCGATAGAGACAGAAGGAAAGTGAGAAATCAACCTCTAGGAGGGATGGCCACACTTCATTCTTCTTTTGGGCTCATGAGCATGCATATGAATGTGCCTGGCATGATTTCGGCGCGACCAGGTCTGGGATTCAAACCACAGTTAGCCATGTGGGAGTCTAGTAATGTAACCACTATGCCATCTGCTGGCCCCAAGTGAGGTATTTCTAAAAGTCTTTTATATCATTTTGATGTTCTACAAGATCCTTTATTTTTGTCTCTTTAAAAAAGAAAATTTGCTAGAGGTCATATACACTCACCAGAGACAGACAGAGGGGAGAAGGGAATAAGAAAGCACCCATCACGGGGGATGGTCACACTGCAATCCCTCTTTCTCCATTCTCTTTTCAGGATTCTGTGTGCACACACACATGTGCCTAGCATGTTTTTCAAAATGCCAGGTCTGGGACTTGAACTGCACAGTCAGCCATGTAGCATCCAGCCTCCCCAAACACCATGCCATGGGCTGGCCCCCAGTGGGAAAATTTTTAAAGGGATTAAGTGAATATCACATCTAAACTTTCTATTCTGGCAAGGTTATGCCTACACAGTGACTGCATTTAAAATCACTTAGGATTAAAGAACAACACAAGACAATGCAGAAAAAAAGTGTTGAGATGTTCAGTACATGAAAACTAGAAACTTTCAGTGAAAAGTTGTAGCTTCTGTAGTTTTTGCTGAAAGTTTTAGACATTCAAGTAGCAGACAATATGGATGTATGTCAAGTCTCCTGATAGAAGCAATTCTCCCCTTATGTAATAATGCAGGGTATAAAAATGACCTAGCAGACAGAAATCTTGCAAAGCGATGCTCATAGCAAATCAGAAAAATTAAAGTTGTTTTATAAACTTTGAAAATTTATGTCAAACATTATAAAATCTTTTTTTGTTGGTTATAAACAGGAAATACAAAAGAATAGCAAAACTATTTAGTGCATTGTAATTTCAAACATTACAAAAATAGAACATTAAGCATTTTATTTATTAAACATTTTTCAAAAATAATTTGTGTAGTTCTTGTCTTATTTTTCTTGTGTATAACTGAGGCTCTATGCAAGGGAGCTTTTCTATGCCTTACAAATTTCAATCAGCTCCTGACATTGTATTCTTGGCAGTTTTTTTTTAAAATTATTTATTTAATTTTATTTATTCATTCATTCATTTTTAATTTGACTAGAGAGATACACAGAAAGAGAGAGAAAGAGAAGGTGAGAGAGCAAGCCACCAGGTCCAGGACCCGAACCATGGTCAGCCATGTGGGAGCACCCAGCGCCTTAACCACCACGCCACCTGCTGTTCCCAATATTCTTGGCAGTTTTAGTGTCATGGAGTATCTCTGAGAGTGTTCTTCTTTTCCTTTACATTTTTTTTAAGAGTTTTTTTTTGCCATAAAGTGAGTGCACTCTCCAGAGAGAGAGAGAGAGAGAGAGAGAGAATGAGAGGGGAAAGCGAGAAGTCATTTACTAGGAGGCATGGCCACACTGCAATCCCTTCTTCATTCTGCTCCTGGGATCTTGGGCATGCATGCACATGTGCCCAGTGTAAGTGTCAAGCCATCAGGTCTGGAACTTGAATCACAGTTGGCCACAATGATATAACCACTACACCACTTGCTGCCCAGATACTTTGAGAGTGTCTTAAAAAAAAAAAAAAAGAATTATTTAATTTTATTCATTTTTAATTTTTTTTTTATTGAAATTGACCAGAGAGAGAGAGAGAGAAGGAAAGTGAGAAAGCAAGCTGCCAGGTCCAGGACTCAAAACACTGTCAGCCATGTGGACATCTGACCACCTTAATCACCATGCCACCTCAAGAGTGTTTTTAATGTGAAGTTTTTGCAGGCATCTGGCATTTCTCGTAGGACATCTCCATTTGTTACAACCACTTTCCTCATTTGTGTATTTGTCTTCTCTAAGTTCCTCTGACTGTATATCTTGAGTGTCTCTAATAGCAGGGCTAAGATGCCCACCATTAGGGATTTCTTCTATGACTCCATGAATGTTTGATTTTAATTTTATTTCCAGCATTATTACTTTTCATTTCTTTGCTGCACTTTCATCATTGTTGGCAAGTTCCCTCATCCGATTCTCCATTTTTTAAAAGGGCGTATTGGTTTATCACTGGGAGACAAGGAGACAACACAGCTACATGCTTTGCTGTGTGTGCATGAAGTAAATAACAGACACACAGTCACCAGCCACCAACGGGCTTTGAAAAAAAGTCATTTGATTGAGCTGATCAGGATATGCATCTGCTATTTATGTAGTGATTTGTTGACTGAAGAGCTTGTAGCAAAATTTGTACCTTACGCAACTACTCACAATGAATATATCATGCTCGTGGAAATGTGAACCATGCTGCTGGGATCAGTGTTGCTTAACTGTACCATGGTAGTAAAAATTTCCATATTGGAACTGTACAATGCAAGCACTGCTTGTATATATTTACATAGACTAGGTTAAAGAAATCGCTTCTCAAACTGCTTTTAATAGACTATGAGTTGGAGCATCTCTCCCTATCTTAGGCTACTTGGGGAGTAACATGGGTCTTATGGAATCTAAAGAAATGTTGTATTCAGGTCTTTAACTATGACATTCCCCATAAAAGGAGACTGAATCATGCTGCTCAGATTACTCACTGCAGTGAGACAGAATCTGGAAACGATTCCCTCTTGATCCTCTGATGCCAGTGCTTCTGAGCTAATCGAGGTTTTCAGTCTAACTTATGGGTCTGATCCTTTCCTCCTGAAACCTTCCCTCTCCACCTTCACTTCATACACAGAGACAAAAAGGGGTTCAAGTATTGCAGAGCCACGACTTGGTGACAGTTCCTGAGGGATTGCTCTATGAAGTCAAAGTCAAGTCAATGGAGTTAAACACAGAATGGAGGCAGAGAAAAAGGAGCCAAGATAGGTGAAGAATCTGTGAGTCTGTAAATAAACAGACTTGATGTTGATAGAGGACAAGGGAGAATTCATTGGCAAGAAGGTGAAATGGTCTTAGAAAGGAGGGTTAAGGAGACTGGGAAGATTCCTCACAGGGTGTTGATATTTTATCAAGTTACCTGCAACACAGGGCATGTCACAGAGTAAGGTCTTTATAAATGTTTGTGAAATGAATGAAAAAACCACTGCTTTATTGTCAGTTGGGATTCTACCACAAAGACAAGCATTTTTAAATTAATTTATCAGTATGGGGGAAATAATATTGTCATCAACCTAGATAAAATGCAAGTGATTATATACGGACACAAAATGGAAAATGGAAGTTAAGGGTGTTCAATGGAAAATTCATTTCTTCTTTTTGTAGTTTATTTTTTGTGCTTCTCGTCAGTGTCATCAGGTAGTGAGGGAAATGTAAATCATATTATGGAGTTTCTTGCTTAAGGCTCTCCAATGGCTTCCATAGCACAGAGAATAAAATCTGAAATGTGTTCCATGGCTCATAAGGCCCGAACTCTTACCCTGATCCTTTCCCATTCTCCCCTTACATTTTCTCCCCAATATGTTTCAATTACACTGGTCTTTTTCTTTTATTTCTGTTCCATATACATGCCAAGTTGATTAAGGTCTTAGGATTTTTGTTCTTGTTGCCTCTTTGGCAAGCTCTATCTGTAGATCTTCACATAGAAAACTCTCGGTGCCTTACACTTGGGAAAGTCAATAGGACTATTACTTATAGTACTATTCTTTAGTTTTTCTGTTCTTGGAATACCTGATTGTTCTAGGTACCTTGACTTACTTTTTTTTTTTTTTTTTTTTTTCTTATCTTCCTTTTTTCCTGTCTTGGAGTGTTGTGATTCTTCTCCCTCAGCATCTTGAGTAGAACAAGTGAATCTATAGGTGTGTACCACCGCACCACCCAGCTTTTATGGTATGCTGGAAATCACATCTGGGCCTTGCGTGTAGCCTTAGTCTGCTCCTTAGTAGCATCTACCAGTGTGTGATACTCTGAATGGGCCCAAGTTTGCCTTTTTTTTT
>NW_006159898.1:1070117-1096250 GCF_000334495.1 Tupaia belangeri chinensis | reverse complement strand
AAAAAAAAAAAAAAAGAATTATTTAATTTTATTCATTTAAAATTTTTTTTTTTATTGAAATTGACCAGAGAGAGAGAGAGAGAAGGAAAGTGAGAAAGCAAGCTGCCAGGTCCAGGACTCAAAACACTGTCAGCCATGTGGACATCCGACCACCTTAATCACCATGCCACCTCAAGAGTGTTTTTAATGTGAAGTTTTTGCAGGCATCTGGCATTTCTCGTAGGACATCTCCATTTGTTACAACCACTTTCCTCATTTGTGTATTTGTCTTCTCTAAGTTCCTCTGACTGTATATCTTGAGTGTCTCTAATAGCAGGGCTAAGATGCCCACCATTAGGGATTTCTTCTATGACTCCATGAATGTTTGATTTTAATTTTATTTCCAGCATTATTACTTTTCATTTCTTTGCTGCACTTTCATCATTGTTGGCAAGTTCCCTCATCCGATTCTCCATTTTTTAAAAGGGCGTATTGGTTTATCACTGGGAGACAAGGAGACAACACAGCTACATGCTTTGCTGTGTGTGCATGAAGTAAATAACAGACACACAGTCACCAGCCACCAACGGGCTTTGAAAAAAAGTCATTTGATTGAGCTGATCAGGATATGCATCTGCTATTTATGTAGTGATTTGTTGACTGAAGAGCTTGTAGCAAAATTTGTACCTTACGCAACTACTCACAATGAATATATCATGCTCGTGGAAATGTGAACCATGCTGCTGGGATCAGTGTTGCTTAACTGTACCATGGTAGTAAAAATTTCCATATTGGAACTGTACAATGCAAGCACTGCTTGTATATATTTACATAGACTAGGTTAAAGAAATCGCTTCTCAAACTGCTTTTAATAGACTATGAGTTGGAGCATCTCTCCCTATCTTAGGCTACTTGGGGAGTAACATGGGTCTTATGGAATCTAAAGAAATGTTGTATTCAGGTCTTTAACTATGACATTCCCCATAAAAGGAGACTGAATCATGCTGCTCAGATTACTCACTGCAGTGAGACAGAATCTGGAAACGATTCCCTCTTGATCCTCTGATGCCAGTGCTTCTGAGCTAATCGAGGTTTTCAGTCTAACTTATGGGTCTGATCCTTTCCTCCTGAAACCTTCCCTCTCCACCTTCACTTCATACACAGAGACAAAAAGGGGTTCAAGTATTGCAGAGCCACGACTTGGTGACAGTTCCTGAGGGATTGCTCTATGAAGTCAAAGTCAAGTCAATGGAGTTAAACACAGAATGGAGGCAGAGAAAAAGGAGCCAAGATAGGTGAAGAATCTGTGAGTCTGTAAATAAACAGACTTGATGTTGATAGAGGACAAGGGAGAATTCATTGGCAAGAAGGTGAAACGGTCTTAGAAAGGAGGGTTAAGGAGACTGGGAAGATTCCTCACAAGGTATTGATATTTTATCAAGTTACCTGCAACACAGGGCATGTCACAGAGTAAGGTCTTTATAAATGTTTGTGAAATGAATGAAAAAACCACTGCTTTATTGTCAGTTGGGATTCTACCACAAAGACAAGCATTTTTAAATTAATTTATCAGTATGGGGGAAATAATATTGTCATCAACCTAGATAAAATGCAAGTGATTATATACGGACACAAAATGGAAAATGGAAGTTAAGGGTGTTCAATGGAAAATTCATTTCTTCTTTTTGTAGTTTATTTTTTGTGCTTCTCGTCAGTGTCATCAGGTAGTGAGGGAAATGTAAATCATATTATGGAGTTTCTTGCTTAAGGCTCTCCAATGGCTTCCATAGCACAGAGAATAAAATCTGAAATGTGTTCCATGGCTCATAAGGCCCGAACTCTTACCCTGATCCTTTCCCATTCTCCCCTTACATTTTCTCCCCAATATGTTTCAATTACACTGGTCTTTTTCTTTTATTTCTGTTCCATATACATGCCAAGTTGATTAAGGTCTTAGGATTTTTGTTCTTGTTGCCTCTTTGGCAAGCTCTATCTGTAGATCTTCACATAGAAAACTCTCGGTGCCTTACACTTGGGAAAGTCAATAGGACTATTACTTATAGTACTATTCTTTAGTTTTTCTGTTCTTGGAATACCTGATTGTTCTAGGTACCTTGACTTACTTTTTTTTTTTTTTTTTCTTTTTCTTATCTTCCTTTTTTCCTGTCTTTTCTTTTTTAACAGGTTCTTGGAGTATTGTGATTCTTCTCCCTCAGCGTTCTTTTTCTTATCTTCCTTTTTTCCTGTCTTGGAGTGTTGTGATTCTTCTCCCTCAGCATCTTGAGTAGAACAAGTGAATCTATAGGTGTGTACCACCGCACCACCCAGCTTTTATGGTATGCTGGAAATCACATCTGGGCCTTGCGTGTAGCCTTAGTCTGCTCCTTAGTAGCATCTACCAGTGTGTGATACTCTGAATGGGCCCAAGTTTGCCTTTTTTTTTTTTTTAAGATCAGCATATAATAATTGCACATTTTGTGAAGGTACATGTTATTTTTTGGTGTAAGAATATAATGTATGATAATTGAATCAGGATAATTAGTGTATCAATAATCACAACCATTTGTCATTTGCTTTATTGGGCATATTCAAAATCCTTCTTTTTAGTTACTTTGAGATACAGAGCAAGTTGTTGCCATCTATATTCTCCCTACTGTATTTTATAACAACAGATAATATTTTTCTTATTTATCTATGATTAATCAGGATCCCTCTATTCCCTCTCTATCTCTGTGAAGTAATTTTTTTTTCTTTTTCATATAAGAGGTACAACATGGTACTTATTTATTTTTTTCTATGACTTATTTCACTTAATGGAGTGTCCTGCAGGTTTCCCATTTCAACATCAAATGACAGAACTTTTTCCTTTCTGATGGCTAATTGTGTGTGTGTGTGTGTGTGTGTGTGTGTGTGTGTGTGTGTTCCGCACTTTCCTTATCTATTCTTCTGTTGATGGGCACTTTTCTTGGCTATTGGAATAGTGCTGCAGTGAATATTAGGGTGCCAACATTTCACGACATTCTCATTTCTCTTCCTTCGGATATATGCCTGGTAATGAGGTTGCTAGATCATACAGCAATTCTAATTTTTGTTTTTTTGAGGAACTTCCATACTATTTTCTATAATGGCTATTGACTTACCACCAGCAGTATAAAAGAGTGTCCTTTTCTCTCACTCAGGTCAATTTCTTTTTGTCCTTTTTATATTAGTCATTCTAACTAGGGCATGGTATATCCCATGGTGGCTTTGATTCATATTGCCCTAATGACCCATGACGATGAACATTTTTTCATATGTTTGTTGGCCATTTGTATATCTTCTTTTCAAAACTGTTTGTTTAGGTCATTTACTCATTTATTAATAGGGTTATTTGTTCCTTTGCTGGTTAGATGTTTGAGTTCCTTGTATATTCTGGTTATTAATCTCTCATTAGATGTGTAGTATGCAAATATTTTCTCCCTCCCTGTGGGTTGTCTCTTCACTCTTTTGATTATTTCCTTTGTTATGCAGAAGCTTTTCAGCTTGAGAAATTTCCATTTATCTATTTTTGTTTTTGATGCTTATGCTTTAAGATTTTATTCATAAACTCTTTGCCTATATTAATGTCCTGAAGTGTTAGCTCTATGTATTCATTCAGTAGCTTTAGAGTTTTAGGTTTTATGTTTAAATCTTTAATCCATTTAGAGTTGTTTTACTGGTAGAGGTTTTTGTCTTAGGGTGCATGTGCTCGCTGGGGGGAGAGAGAGGGAGAGAGAGAGAGGAAAAGAGAGAGAGGGAAAGGGAAAGTAAGAAATCAATCCACAGTGGGGATGGCCACATTGCAATTCCTTCTTTTCCATTCTGCTCCCTGGATCTTGGGCATGCATGCAACATTGCCTGGTGTGAGTTCCAAGTCACCAGGTCCAAGACTCAAGCCGTGGCTGGCCATGTGGGAATCAGCAATGTAACAACTGTGCCATCTGCTGGTCCCTTGAGTTCATTTTTGTTTATGGTGAGAGATACAGGTCTAGCTTTATAATCTTGCTTGTGTATATCCAGTTTTCCCAGGACTATTTATTGAAGCGACTGTCTTTTCTTCAATGAATATTTTCGACACCTCTGTTGATAATTAGCTGGCTGAATATATGTGGATTAATTTATGGGTTTTCTCTTCTGTTCTATGTGTGTGTGTGTGTGTGTGTGTGTGTGTGTGTTTTCTTTCTGTTCTTCTTTTTTTTTTTTGCTAGTACCATACTGTTTTTGTTACTATAACTTTGTAGTATATCTCAAATCTGGTAGTATGATACCTTCATCTCCATTCTTTTGCTCAGGATTGTTTTAAGTTTTCAGTCTTTTGTGATTCTATACAGATTTTATGATTGTTTCCCTATTATATGAAGAATGTTTTTGGTATTTTGATAGGTATTGCATTGAATCTGTAGTAATATAGATTCAATTGCTTTTGTAATATAGGCATTTGAACAATCAATTTTTCTAATCCATGAGCATAAGATGTCTATTATTTTGTGTGTTGTCTTCAATTTCTTTTATCAGTGGTTTAAAGTTTTCATTGTAGAGATATCTCATCTCCTGGATTTAAATTTAATTCTAGACCAGCCTGGTAGCCTACTGGTTAAAGGCACCAGATCCCACATGGCCAACCGTGGTCCAAATTCTGCACCCCTATGGCTTGAAAAACATGCTGGGTGTGTGTACATGTGTGCCCCAAATCTTGACAAGATATAGAATGACAGAAAAGATATTGTGATGTGACCATGCTGATTGGGGGGTGATTTTTTTCTCCTTTTCTCTCTTGCTCTCTTTTTCTCTCTGATGAATGCACATGTCATTTGATAATTTTAAAAAAAGTATTTCTAGGTATTTTATTTTTTTGCAACTATTGTAAATGGGATTGTTTTTTATTTCCTTTTTACCTATTTTATTCTTGGTGTATAAAAGCATTATTGATTTTTTTTGTATGTTAATTTTATATCCTACAACTTTACTGAATTCATTTAGGAGTTATTGTTGGTGTTGTTTTGTGGTGCCCTTAGGTTTTTCTATATATAAGATCATATCATTTGCAAACAGGAGCAATTGATATTCTCCTTTGCAAGTGGGATGCCCTTTATTTCTTTTTCATGCCAAATTGCTTTGTCTAGAGTTTCCAGGACTGTGATGAGTAAGAGGGGGGTGAAAGTGGGCATCCTTATTTTGTTCTAGTTCTTAGAGGGATAGCTTTCAGCTTTTCCCCATTCGGTTTGATGTTAGATGTGGGCTTGTCATATATGGCCTTCATTGTGTCCATTCCTCCTATACCTAATTTATTGAGCATTTTTATCAGAAAAGGATGTTCAGTTTTGCCAAATGCTTTTCCTGCAACTATCACAATGATCATGTGGTTTCTGTTCTTCATTTTGTTCATATGACATATTAAGTTTATGGATTCATGTATGTTGAAATATCCTTGAATTTCTGGGATAAAAACCCACTTAGTGGGTTTTATGTGCTGTTGGAATCAAAGTCACTTAGCTAGTGTTTTGTGGAAGATTTTTATATCTATTAATACATTCACCAGGGATATTGGTCTGCAGTATTTCTTTTTTCTTTTCTATCTTTCTCTAATTCTGGTATCAAGATAATGCTGGCCTTGTAGAATGAGTTTTGGAGGATTCTTTCCATTTTTTTTTTGAGTAGTTTGAGAGTCATTGGTATTAGCTCTTTAAAGGCTTGTAAATAATTTGGTATTGGACTTTTCTTTGTTGGAATAATTTTTGTTACTGACTGAATCTCATTAGTTATTATTGGCCTATTCAAATTTTTATATCTTTCTGATTAGATCTTAGAAGGTTGTATGTGTCTAGGAATTTATTGATTTTATGAAATTTCTTAATTTGTTGGTGTATAATTGTTCATAATAACTTTTAATTATCTTTTGTATTTTCATGACATCAATTGTGTATCTCCTTTTTTGTTATTTTATTTATTTGAATCATTTTTTCCTTAATTTAGCTAATTGTTTATTGATTTTATTTATTTTCTCAAGAAAGCAAACCTTTTGTTTCATTGATTTTTTTTTTTAAATCTGAATTTGTCCATTTCTTATCTGATCTTTATTATTTCTTTCCTTATGATAATTTTGGGATTTGTTTGTTCTTGTTTTTCTAGTTCCTTAAAGTAGAGTGTTAGTTGCTTATTTGGGATCTTTCTTCTTTCTATAATGGCACTTGTTGCTATGAATTTCCCTTTTGGAAGTGCTTTTGCTATATCCTGTATTTTCATGACATCAATTGTGTATCTCCTTTTTTGTTATTTTATTTATTTGAATCATTTTTTCCTTAATTTAGCTAATTGTTTATTGATTTTATTTATTTTCTCAAGAAAGCAAACCTTTTGTTTCATTGATTTTTTTTTAATCTGAATTTGTCCATTTCTTATCTGATCTTTATTATTTCTTTCCTTATGATAATTTTGGGATTTGTTTGTTCTTGTTTTTCTAGTTCCTTAAAGTAGAGTGTTAGTTGCTTATTTGGGATCTTTCTTCTTTCTATAATGGCACTTGTTGCTATGAATTTCCCTTTTGGAAGTGCTTTTGCTATATCCCATAGGTTTTGGTATGTTGTATTTTCATTTTCATGTGTGTCCAGAAATGTTAAAATTTCTATTCTGATTTATTCTTTAACCCAGTGGCATTCAGAAGCAAATTATTTAGTTTCCATGAATTTTTATGATTTCTTATGTTTCTCTTGTTAATTATTTTTATTTTATTTCATTGAGATTAGCAAAGATATTCAGGATCATTTCTAATCTTTTCCATTTTTCTTTTGATATTTGTTTTGTGTCTTAACATATGGTCTATGTACTAATGAGAGGAATGTTTATTCTGTGGTTCTTGGATGAAACATCCTGTAAATGTCAGTAAGGTTCACTAGTTTATGACGTGGTTGAAGTTCAATGTTTCTTTGTTAGCTTTCTGTGTACATGGTCTGTCCAGTGCTGAGAGTAGAGGGTTGAGATCGGCAGCAATTACTGTGTTGGAGTTTATCTGTCCCTTCTGCTCTGGTAATAATTATTCTATATAATTAGGTTCTTCTCTGTTGGGTCTGTATATATTTGCAATGGTATGTCTTCTTTTTGGATCAGTTCCTTCATCATTATATAATGACCTTACTTATCTCTTTAATTCAAAATTTGAATTAAAGTCTATTTTATCTGATACCAGTATGACTAAAACTGCTCACTCCTGATTTCCAATTTATAGTGTCTGCAAGTGATTTGTAGACAAAATTGTGAGATTTATAGATGCAGTGATGTGGCTTTGTTAGGTGTGGGGTACTCTGGGATTTTGGGCCAGGTCACTTTGATTCTGAATGTGGGGCACTCGGTGTTTGTGGGCCCCTCTGGTCAATGAGGCATCTCTAGGGGAAGTTGCTGTACAGGTTAGATAGATGTAAGAGTATTGGTGACCTCATGGTATGAGTGAATTATGTGTAGGGCACAGAGCTCTTATCAGCTATAGGGCTGAGGTTGCCACCAGTGGCTGCTGTAACATGCAGATTGTTGTCCTCATGTCCTTTCTTGTATGAGTACAGGGTGTCTCAGAGGGCAGAGTCAGTGGTGGCAGCCAGGATACCCAGACCCTTGGTTTTGGGCTCTGGGTCAGTTAGGGTAGTGCTATAAAACAGGGTCCCACTTGTAGAGGAGATAGGTTCACAGATAACAATGGCATCAGCTACCCTGTGGGGTAGTCATCAAGGTCCTCAGATCCTATGTAAGGCATGGGAATCCCCTTTCAGTAGAGGCAGCTGTGTAGAGGTGTTAGCTAGCAACAGGCAGTGTCCCCTGTGAGTCACATGAGCTGTTCAGGCCTGCTGTGGTTGAGGAGGCATCCCCTTGGGGATGGCTACATGCTTGTTTTGCCCGTTTTGTGTATTCCCAGGAGCTTGAGGAAGTAGCCTGTCCCAGGGCCCAGATCTCACCTCTCTGTAGACATCCCTGATCTGCCTTTCTGTGCGCATACCTAAAGTTTAGGAATGCCTCTATGAGAAGTGCCACTGCTGGTGATCATAGAAGGGGAAGAGTATTGTGTTTAGAGATTTAAGTTTGAGGTAGGAAGAATAGCTAATTTAGCCTCTGGATGTCTGGAGATTTCCGACTTTGGTGGAGAGGGGAGTGTTCGGAAACTTCAGTCCCTGGTTAGGGAGAAAGTTCAGAGTCCTTAGTGTCTGGTGGGAGGAGGGTTAGGAGCCTTCAGTCATTGAATGGTACTGCTCTGATGTCCCAAGTCTCAGAGGTCTAAGACATCTTCCCCTCTGTAATGCACCACCTATTCTTGGAATTCAGGGTGCAACAAATTCTTGGGTGCTGGGTCACTGTTTACTCTCTGGATTCAGCTATTGGTCTAGGTATGCCCTCCAACATGTAGGCAGGCTGGAGTCACAGCCATGCCTCAGGGAAGTGGAGGTACAAGGTCTACTGACCCCTAGAGTGGGATGCACTTTAGCCATAGATCTGCTTCCAAGATGGCACCATGCCTAGGGGATTGTGAAAGAAGTGTGGGGGATACAGTGTCTTCTCTGGGTTAGTAGTTCTGGGCAGTACCCTATGCTGGCTTTGTGATCTTTACTGACTTTGAGGCTTTCCTGTATTTGGGAATACTGAGGTCTGAAGTGGAAATGGGGACTTCCAGAAGAGTTTCTTGTTTACTTTTTCTCTTCAGTGAAGAGCTCCCAGAAGTATACCAACTTAGGTGGCGTGGTGGTTTAGATACGAGACTCCCACGTGGCCCACTGTGGTTTGAATCCTGGACCTGGTGACTTCCTTTCTCATTCTTCACTCTCTCTCTCTCTCTCTGGTCAAATTAAAAAAAAAAATAATAACAATGATGCATAGAATTAAATGAAAAGTAATTCTTTGGGACCAGCAGTTGTCATAATGGCTATTTCGCTGGATTCCCATGTAGTTGACCATGGAGTTCTGGACCTCATGGCTTAAACTCACGTTGGGTGCATATGCGTGCATGCCCAAGATCCCAAGAGGAGAATGGAGGAGAGGGGATGGTGGCATGGCTATACCCGCTGGGGGGTGATTTCTCATTTCAGTCTCTCTGTTTCTCTCTGTCTTTCTGGTGAGCACACGCACCCTATAGCAAAATCTTTCAAAAAAAAATTCTTTAAAATTAGCGTGTTGTCTTCTTCTTTATGTCTCTATCCCAAGTCACAAAGCCTCAAAATTTCTCCTTACCTCTTTGCTTTATACCGCTATCTCTGCTTCTCTGATGGAAGTGTGACCAATTACTTTTTTGGGCTTTCTTCATTAAGAGGAGTTGTGTTGGGTGTTTCTTTGGCCATCTTGCCTCTGCCACTTTTGCCTGGTTTTGTGGTAAAGAATGAGTGATAGTAACCCTCCTTCTGAGAAAAAAATATTAGATATGTCTGCATCAGTCAAGAAGAACTGTTTGTGTTGCAGTTACAAATACCCCACCCCCTGCCCCCCCAGAACTCAGTGGTTTAAAACATCAAAGATGCAATTTTTCTCTTGATCCATGTCCCATGTAGAGTGGCAAGACAGTTCTACTTATTGTAGAGATGCCAACATTTTATGATATTACCAACTTAGCATGAGGTTTCAGGGTTTACCATGTCAGAAGAACATAAGAATAGAGAATAAAGCATTATCAATTAGATGGCTTATCTTAGAAGTGGCACAAATCATCATTTAGAGATTATTGACCTTAGATCTCATTCTGTTGTCTCCTGTTTGCATTCTCATCTTTTTATTAGGCTTTAATGGCAGAAACTAATTTTTTTTTATTGGAGTTTTCAAAATGATTTGGGGAATACTTTGGTTTAAATATGGTTGTCTCCCAAGGCTCATGTTTTGCAATTTGGTCCCCAGTGTATTGGTATTGGGAGATGATGAGATCTTTAAGAGGTAAGGTCTAATGGGTGGTATTTGGATTGTGGAGGCATCTCTGTCATGAATGGATTAATGCTATCCCTCCCTCGAGATGAGTGAGTTCTAGCTTGTGAGAAGGGATTAGTTTTTGTGAGTAGGTGGTAGCATGTCTGCCCCTAGGTCTCTTTCTTTGCAGCTGCTTGACATCTCTCTCTAGTTCTGTCTGTCATGTTGTGATGTAGTTCCAGAAACTAGACAATGCCAGCCCCATGCCTTTGGACTTTCAAGCCACCAGAATCATAATAAATTTCTATGAATAACTCACCCATTCTCAGATATTTCTGTTAGCAATGCAATGGCAGACTAAGACAGGGGTGCTTTCAACAATTCAAATTCCTGGTTCTTTTTCTCCAGAATTCTGATGTAGTTGGTCTGAGATGGGGGATGAGTGGATGGGGATAGGAGGAGATAATTCAAGTATTAACATTATTTCTAGTGACCCAGTTGTGGGTGATTTAAGGCCATGCTTAGAGAAACACAACTTTAGAAACTCAAATAATGGTTCGTTTATTGTAAATGTTTAATACATTTTTTCATTGAGAAAACTAGTCATTATTTTCTACTCTGACCAAGTTATTTGTAGTGTTAAACTATTCTTATAGACTCTACATGAATATGGGCATTGACATCTTGGAGTGAACTAAAGGAGAGTAAACTAGAGAATATTTGTTCAGTTATTGTCTTACCAAAATATATTAGGGTTCCTCAGCAAATAAAGATTTAAGAAAACCAATAATAACTTAGATTAAAAAAAAAAAGAATCTATAAGTATTGAGTCACGTTAGGAAGAAGAGAAAGGCGGTTTTCCTGAATCACCCTAAAATACCTTCCCCCTTTTTGGGAGGACATTTGTTGGAGCTATCCTTTCACTTCGTGCAGCCTGCTAGGTTGATCCACACAACATCAGCTATGCCATAGCTTTTGTTCAGGAAGAAGGTACAGGCAGGCTAAGGATAGTTAGAAAAAGAAGTGGGTGAATCTTTTCACTGATGCCACTTGAAACAGACTATAAGAAAGCAAGTCCAATCTCATGTAATTAGCAGTAATTTTAATTGCATGAACCACAGCCCACATTTCTTTGATGATGACAGAAAATGGCCTCCTTTTTATGTGGTGTTGAAAAATCTAATAGCAAATAACTTTTAAACCTCAACTAACTGGAAACTAAGCTCTCTGTCACTTATCTTTGCAGTATCTTCACACTTCGATCACAGAATAACAATACTGGAAGTAAAGATCATAATGGTGTCATAAAAACAGAACCATAAATGTATACTTTAAGTGAAGTTAATGTTCCATCATGATAAATTACCCATCTCTTCGAAAAGCCAAACTATTTAAAAAACAGATCTGCTAAAATTTCAATAGTCAGACTTCTCTGAGAGGGAGTTTTGGACTGGAGATACCCATGGGAATACATTCACTAGCATTATGTTTTGGCTCATAAAATCTGAAAGCTTCTAAAGTATTAAAACTTTCATGCAAAGCATGCAAAAAAAAAAAAAAAAAAGAAACCCAAACTGCTTAAATTATCATTCATTGTTTTAAAAATTAATTTGTAGGAGATCCTGTTTTCATAATTGCCATGAGGTCTTGCTTTAATAGTATCATTATTTTGTTCTTCTCTGGACAAGTTACTTACAGTGCTAAAATATTCTTAAGGTTTTGTATAAATATGAGCACTCACACCTTGGAGTGCACTAAAGGAAAGGTAATTAAAGAATATTCATTTAGTTATTGTCTTGCCAAAAATTTTGGGGTGCTTCTTTGATTTCTCTATTCTGACTGGTGAATCTAAGTGTTTTATCTGGGAACTGAATAGTCTGAAATAAGTGATTTTGGTTTGGCCTGAATGTGAATAAAATGTTGCTGATACTTCTCTAATAGATGGTAACAAAGCAAAAGGACTAAAAGAAATGCAAGAAATCACATGCAAAGACTTGCTTCTTTCTGTTACTGCAGAAAAGTCTATGCTTTTCTGTGGTTATCTCTGAGAAGACAGCATGTACACTAGAAATGTGGTCCGCTCTCTTGCAGATTCCTGTGTAGTATTCTTTTTTCCGTCTTCTAATTTTATTTAAGCTTTGCAATTTAAACCCAAGACATACTGACTTCATAAGAAATCCACTCTAAGAAATGTTTTTCTTGGCTAAATATGATTCCCCTTCTGTCTCTTTCAACAGAGTATGGACATGTTAATTACTTAACTTCAATTTACAATCATCGCAGTCTTACCAATATGTGAGATCATGCCTCGATCAACTAAATTAGAGTTTTAAATGTTCCTAGTTATTCCTTAATTTCACTAACTACTGAAAGTTGTCTGGGATATTCTCAGTGGTCGAATTCTATGTCTCCTTTTGAAGATGAAGCCCAACGAAAGCTTAGATGATTCTGTTTTGGGGAAGATTATTTTATAGGCATTAGCAGCGGACAACAGAGGCAGGGTTGTGTTGACCCCATCCTGGATCACTGACAGATAACTTGGACAAAGCAGCGAACAGTCCTGTCTCACACACATCAAAATACATGCATGAGAGATACCGCACTTTGGATCTGGGCCCATGGCCGCTGCCACAGTATGATTGCTGCCACAGTATGGTTGCTGGAGGGCCCTTTGCGAGCTTCAGAAACAGGATGAGATAGCACTATTTACAGACACCTCATCACAAAGATCCTTACCCTCCACATCTTTAGATGATGGATGTTCACATAACTTTCTTTAAAGTCCACAGCTCACACCTTTAATTCATTTTAAGGCTCCATTCAATACTCTCAAGTTTCATCCCACAGCTCTGCTTCTCATGGTCTCTGCAGATGTGAGAGAATGACAATCATGAAAACCCTGAGGCTCCTTGCCTGGCTCAGCACAAAGGTGCTGTCATGACTTCCGGCTACACGGCTGACATGGAATAGCAGTATTTATACAGTAATAGTTGTGGGCATACATAGCCAAGTGCTTGTTACTGGGTTTCACAAGACCGTCATAATGTACAGGGCAGGGTAAAACCGGGAGTTCTTGCTGTCTATGCAGCTCGGGACATTAGTGTGGCACTTATTTATTTTTAAAAATTCAGATCAAGGGTTGAGCTAATCATATTTTTCAGCTCATGCAAGGGCCCTTTTCTTGCTCATTTCTTCACCCTATTTTGTCCCTACTTTCTATGCCTATTCTTTCCTTCAAAAAATGTGTTTATTATGTACCTTCGCATTTATGTGTTCTTGTGATATATGATTTGCTCTTTTGTGTCTTTACATTTTCCATTGTCACAAGTGGGTCTTGTTTCGTGCAGTACTATTTATGTTGCTGTTTGTATTCCAGGCTTCTCACTACTATTTAGCAGAAATCTATGTAGTATTCACACTCACTTTTTTTTTTTTTTTGAGAGAGAGGTTTTTGCTATAGGGTGTGTGCACTCACCAGAAAGACAGAGATAGAAAGCGAGAAATCACCCCCCAAAGGGGATGGCCATACTGCAAATCCCTTCTCCTTCATTCTCCTCTCAGGATCTTGGGCACGCATGCACACGTGCCCGGCGTGAGTTTAAGCCACTGGGTCCAGGACTCGAACCGTGGTCGACTACGTGGGAGTCCAGCGACATAGCCATTACGCCAACTGCTGGTGCCTCACACTCACTTTTTCAAAGTAAAATTTTGGTTGTCTTTACCCATGATTTATTATTCCTTTGTTCCTGTGTATTTCCATTTAAAAAAAATACTTGCCAGGGGTGTGTATACACTTATCACAGAAAGATAAGACACAGAGAGAGAAAGGAAGAAATCCCCCTGCCCCATTGAAGCATGGTCATTCTGCAATCTTTTTGCTTCCTCTTTTCCATCTTGCTGGGATTTTGAGCATACATGCATATGTACCCTGGTGTATTTCTCAAGCTGCCAGGTCTGGGGCTTGAAACACAAAATTGGCCATGTGGGATCCTACTCCCTTAACCATTATGGTGGGTTGTATCTCCTTTTCTAATAATCAAATACATTTCATAAATGAAGCTCCTAACACATTGGGGTAAGGGTGAACAGGACCCTTAATAACGTTTTTGGTGAGGTTCTGAATGGCATGGGAACATCACAGCTCTCTGAGCAAGGAGAAGCCTTCCCTTCTCAGATGAAGGCATAATACGTCTGCACTATCCCATGCTGGTCTTTGGATTCCCCATGCTGATTGAAAAGATAGCCTATCTGATGTGTTAAGGCTGTCTTTCAGAAAGCTTGAGTTCATTGAAATGTAGACGCTACTTGCTTGTGCAGATGTGGCCAGGGATGGGTGAAGACATCTATACATTTGCAGTCACAGACGACCAGTCACAGTGTCCTGGACACTTTGGACACTGGTTTGCTCAGTCACAATGCCTGGATATTAAGTGACTACTTCTTTTCCTTCACAAATCTTGGACAATCATTCAGGGTATGTTGAATTTCTTAAGAAAAAGTGATTATTGCTATTAAGTAGAACATTTCCTGTTCTCTTATAGGCTCATTGGGGCCTAGTGAGGAATGTGAAGGGGCTGAGGAGCACATCTCCTCAGAGCAGCAGGCGGCTCCCCCCTCCTCTGGAACTGCGCCAGGAGGCTGTGCGCCTGGTCTGCTCAGAAATCAGTTCTTTCTGCCTGTCACTGAAGTCTGAACACACTCCGGGAATTAGGTACTAATTAATGTCAACACATTACAAATGAAGAAAGGAGGGAAATTGCTCGGGCTCATTCCTGAGGAAATCTTCAGAAATTCGTTTCAGTTAAAGTTAATGTGTACCTCAGGGCAGCACTGAACCAAATCATAAAAGGTTGCTCCTGTAGAGCAGTGACCTGGGGGTGACCTTTGAGCTTCTGGAGCCGTGTTTGTTTCCATATCATGTGGATTTTGTGATGCTGCTGCTCACAGCATTGTGTGTGATCTGACTGGGGGCACCGGACAGGCTAAGAATACAAACTATATCTTCATTGCTCTAAGTTCTAGAGTGTCTACACAAAATTCCAGAAAATCCCTTCCAAAGTGGCACTTTCCTGATTTCCTTCCATTGCTACTTTATGCACTTCCAACGAATAACGTTCTAAAGGTGCGACAGAGGGTTACATGGCTCTTAGGACAGCTTCATCTTTTAATCAGAAGCAGATTTATCTCATGTTTTTATAAAATTAGGAACTAGATGTTAAAATCCAATTAATGTAAATGTGTGCTAAGATATCATGTTTAACTTGAAGTTTTGAGATTGAGTCCAAAACGTAGGCTGTTAATCACAGGGGCATCTAGAGTCAGGAAAGGGAGTGTTATTTTATAAAAAAACCAAATGGAACTGCAGTAAACCAAAGTGGTTCAAGTTTAAGGTTTTTCTTTCTCTTTCCTTCTTTTTCCCTTTTCTTTCTTATTACTTCCCTTTCCTTCTTTCTTCTTTCTTCTTTCTTTCTCTTTCTCTCTTTCTCTTTCTTTCTTTCTCTCTCTCTCTTTCTCTTCTTTTTCTTTCTCTCTTTCCCCTTCTTTCTTTTTTTAAATCTTTCTTAGGCTTCCTTATTTCCTTAGTAGGTTTTTCTTCTTTAAAGACTACCTTGATGTGCCCTTTCCTCGACTTCACCTAAGAGAGAATCTCTGGACTTTGGCAGGTAAACGCTCAGGTTGCTTTGGTCAGGGCTTTAGCTCATTAGGAAAGATACTGTGGTAAATCTTTTGTCTCTAATGCTTAGCACAGTACCAGGCCTGTGGGATGGACCAAAGTTGTTGAATAAATAACAACTACAAAGTAATGGAGATATATCTATAATGTCAAGTTTAGTTATTATTATTATTATTACTACTTTTTATTAACACAATAATTGTTCATTATTTACTTACGGTGTGGTTATTTAGTGCATGAAAAATAAGTTATAAACAAATCAGAATAATTTGCATATTTATCACCTTAAATATTTGTTATTTCTTTGTGTTGGGAACACTTACAAGCTTCTCTTTCAGCTGTCTTGAAGTACGCAATACATTATTGTTAATTATAATCACCTTATAGTGCTAGAGAGCACTTGAATTATTCCTCCTATCTAATTATAATTTTGTGTTTGTTAACCACCATGTCCTTATCCACTTTCCCTCCCTGCTTTCCCAGTCATTATTAACCAATATTTTACTCTTTCCTATGAGTTTTTTTTCTTTTAATTCCACATCTGGGTGAGGATATGTGATATTTCTCTTTCTGTGCCCAGTTTATTTTATTTAATCTCATGTCCTCCAGACATTTCCTATCGTCTCAAATGACAGGATTTCATTCCTTTTAATGACTGAATAGTATTCCATAGTGTATATATACCAAATTTTCTTTATTCATTTCTCTATTGATGGAGAGTTACATTAATTCTATGTGCTAATTATTGTGAGTAGTGCTGCAATAAATATGGGATTGCAGATGCCTTTTGGCATACTGATTTTCTTCCCTCTGGATATAGATCTAGTCATGGGTTTACTTGATCACATGACAGTCCTATTTTTAGATTTCAGAGAACACTCCGTGAAGTTTTCCATATTGACTATAGTAGTTTACATTCTTCTTAATATAATGTATACTGTATAAGAGTTCTCCTTTTTCTGAATCCTCACTAGCATTTGTTATTTTGTATCTTTTCGATAATAGCCATTCTTTTCTTCTTTCTTTCTTTCTTTTTTTAAGAGAGAGATTTTTGCTATAGTGCATGTGCACTTGCTGGAGAAACAAAGTGAGGCAGACAGACAGAGTGCAAGAAATCATCCCCTATGGGGGATGGTCATGCTGCACTCCCTTCTCCTCCATTCTCCTCTTGGGATTTTGGGCACGCATGCACACATGCCTGGAGTGTTTTAAGCCTAAAGGTGTGGGACTCGAACTGCAGTTGACTATGTGAGGGCCCAGTGATGTAACTGTTACACCATCTGCTGGGCCTGATAATAGCCATTCTAACTGGGATGAGGTGATATCTCTTTGTTGTTTGATCAGATTAAGTTTTGGCCATAGTACTAGACTATTGGAGAACCTCTTTCAGTGCATATTTTGAGCTAAATTAAAACAGAAGGTATTGGGAACCAGCAGTTAGTGTAATGGCTATGTCTCTGGACTCCCACGTAGTCAACCGCGGTTCGTGTCCCGGACCCGGTGGCTTAAAACTCACGCTGGGCGCATGTGCATGCGTGCCCAAGATCCTGAGAGGAGAATGGAGGAGAAGGGATTGCGGCGTGACCATCCCCCCTGGGGGGTGATTTCTCGCTTTCTGTCTCTAGGTCTCTCTCTGTCTGTCTGGCGAGTGCACGCACCCTACAGTGAAAATCTCTCCAAAAAAAAAAAAAAAAAAACACAAGGTATTAGTCCTAACAACTACATGTTTATGTGTAAATTGCTCCCTTTAGTCTCAACTTTCTCACCCATAATTAGGGCTAGTGATGGATGAGTGGAGAAGAGGGAAGTGGCCTGTGTGGGAACTTATTTGACCATGTATGTCCCAGTGATTTTTTTTTTTAGGGCTATTTTTGTATAGGTTGCATGTGCCCTCCAGAGAGCTAGAGAGTGACAGAGGGACAGAAAGCAAGAAATAAATCCCCATGGAGGATAGCTATGATGCAATCGCTTCTCCTCCATTCTCCTCTCGGGATTTTGGGCACGCACACACACATGCCTGGCTTGAGTTTTAAGCCACCGGTCTGAAACTCAAACCATGGCTGACCATGTGAGTGTCCAGCCATGTAACCATGAACAGCATCTGCTGGTCCCAACCCTAGTGATTTTACTAAAGTTAAAAAAGTTAAGGGCTTAGAAATCTGGCTCTTAATAATCATTACCTTATTGTTCTCCACAGTTTTTTTCCCCTAAATCTTAGCATGCTGACTAGAATGAAGGGATCCAGGAGCATGCATTTTCTCTCTGTTTCCTCAAATAACTTGGACAGATTACATGTAAGTTTTATTTCACATATTTTCTACAAAACATACTGTATGGAACAACATGCCAATTAAAATCATGGCAAATATGGCTTCTTAGGAAATTCTGTTTTGTAGCTGTCTGCCTCCATCAATGCATTAGCATTCCTGAAAATAACTGACATAATTTTTATTGTGTTTTGGTAAAGTCCTGGAAGAGGAGAGAGTTGTGAGAGAAATGAAAGCAAGGGCACAAAGGACAGTAGAAGTGATTCTGGAGAAGTTATAGGCAGATTAGAAGGCCTGCAGAAGTAAGTCATCCAGGGGGATTAATTCATTTCTACAAGTGATAGTATTGGAGAAAAAAAACATTTTTTTTAAATATGCGGGAGTACAAAGTGCATTTTGAAATACTTAAAGGGTGAAAGTAGTAGATGTTTTCTTTCTTTAAAACTTAACAGAATTGCATCATAAACTTATTAAGTGTCTTATGGAGCAAGCACTCTTACAAATGAAAGGTATATATTCAGTAAGTTAGAATGGTGGGAGGAGGAGGGGAAATGGCACTAAAAGGGAATACATACGTACGTGAGAAGGGCCTTGCCCAGATCACTGGCACCCAAAGCTCTGAACAGAATATGATGAACTTAACTCTCTGCCCTTGGAGTTCAAAGGAAATCAACCACCAACAATATACCAGAGTAACAGCAAAACTATATGAAATATACGGTGTGAATGTGCTGGTTTCTTATGAGAATATTTTTCACTTTATGTACTGGGGAATGATACTTCAGGCCACAAAGTGCCTGTGGTTTCCAGGCGCTGGTATAGGCCTATGTGTGTGTTTGTGTATGCGTGAGCATGTCTGTGTATGGAGTATGTGCATAATCTGTGCATATGTGGTATTGGTGTGTACTTCTGTGTGTGTATGAGTGTGTATGTGTGTGTGGTGGGTATATGTGTGAGTGAGGTGTTTATTATGCCTATGCATGCAAGCTTGTGTTCCTATGTACACACATAGGAACACAACTCCTTTGGAGTTCACAAAGAATAGCACACCAACTAAAAAACAAGGAATTAAAGGGGTTAAAATGTTGCTTCAGAAAATAAAAAAGCAACAACAATGTGCAACCCATTAAAATACAATTAGATACGCAGTTGTAAGCTTGAAAAATCTGCTTCTCTACCCAGGGTGAAATAGGTTGGAACCCGTCCACACCGGATACAAAGGGAAGGATATAGGAACTCGGATGAACTTAAAACAAAGGGAGGTAAACGCTGTTTCTCAAAAAGCTAAATACAGGGATGTCGACGTAGGTGCTCACCTGGAAGTAGGAATCACTGGTTTAAAAATGAGTCGAGTCAGGTTTTGTTCATCTCAATGTCTCTCCCGATAACAAAGGGATGGAGCAAATGCAGTATTTACATCAAGTGGGTTCATGAGATCATGGTCATAAAAATACCTCGAACATTGTACTGTATTTTCTGCACTCTGTATTCCTGACCATTTTATTTCACGTGTGATCAGTGTTCGATAACTCCAAGTGTGAAGGGAGGCACGCACGTTTTAGTGGATGCAACGTTCAGCCTTCCTCTGCTATTATGCTACCAAGGTCCTCGCTGTTCACTTAATCAGAGATTCAAAAGTTTAAAAAAGAAATCCCCAAGTGATTATGCCAAAGGCGGTGATGTGAACTCACAAGCAAGACAAGGCTGGGCCTGATCTGTGCATTTCTGGGCACCAGGCAGCAGCTGCTTGTCATCCACCTTCACTTGAGTGATTTCTCATTGACTGCATTCCTTTGATAATTCTTTCCTCATACAAGGGGTGTGGGTGGTAGAAAGAGGGAGGGGAGGGCCATTAGCCAGCTCACACCATTTACAGACTGGTAGACATGAGGCATGGAGAAGGCATACTGGACTCCCCAAACCAGAACTTAGCAGCCAGGTCCGCTCCTGTGTGCAGAACCATGTGCCAACTGAACCCTGAACAGTTTTCCAAATTGCATACTTTTGGCTCAATGCTGCTGGCTCAGATAGCTTGAGGAATAAAGAGATCTCCTTTACATGCAGCCTTCAGTGTGCAAAATGAGAGATGATGCAGTGACAATGAAACCGGTACAAATTCAAGGAGGCTTTTTATAAGTGCGTCAGATTCAGGATATCGAAGAGGAGAGTAAAATCAAGCCAGCATGGAGGGAATAAGGATGTTGCTACCCTGACTTCAACAGTGTGTTCTCATCAGTACAAGAACAAAAGGCTAATTCTACATGTCGTTTCCATAATTTTTATTGTTTATATTTATAATATAGGACTTGATGTAGCAGTTTAATGTATTGAGCAAGTTCTTTACAAAATATGAACATAGAAGTTTCCATACACGGTTCCACACAAAGGAATATTGTCTAGGGAGTATAAGCTGATATACAATAAACTTTCTGAAAGGTGATATGATAATAACTATCAGAAACCTTAAAATTTTTCTTGCCCTGGTCACAAATTCTATTTCTTTTTTTTAATAAAAGCATTACTTTAATAACCAGAAAGCAGAAACAACCCAAACATTCATCAATTGATGAATAGAGACGCAGAAAGTCTATACGATAGAATATTATTTTTCCATTAAAGGGAACATAGTTCCAATATATGGATATGATATTAAGGAACCTTCAAATGATATTAATGAACCTTCAAAATAAAACCATTTTGTTAGGTGAAAGAAACCAGACATAAAAAACTACATATAGTATGATTCCATTTATATAAAATGTCTAGAATAGGTAAGTCCATAGAAAAGTTAGCCTCTGGACACAAATTCTATTTCTAAAAGATTATCTTAACAAAGGTTGGTGTACTGTAGCCTTTTTAATAATTCAAAAGAGTGTTGAAGTCCAAAATAAAAGAGTAGCTAAGAAAAATTTTCATATTTATGTGAAAATACATAGCCTTAATCAACCATGATGTAAAAGAATAATTACTGTGATGAAAGAAAAGTCATAGCATAATAATGCTGAAAGGAATAGCTTACATAACTGTTTGAGTAACAGGCCAATTTCATAAAATAGAAACGTAGAAGCATCTTCAAAGGCCAGAAAAGAAAGTCACCAACCTGTGAAGCTTAATTTTTCTTTCCATGCTTTTCCATATTTTCCAAGTATTTGTTTGGTCTGCTTGCTTATGTGATTACATAGAATGCTAGAAATGTTATTAATGAAAGTTTCATTAATGTGGAAAAGGTTTTATCTCTCAGAACCCAATGATTTTCTTAGACTCAGATGCCATGTTTTATTCTATTGGATACACTATGGGTCTGGTGTTGGTACATTCAGTAAAAGGACTTGTGCTGTTTACATTTTGCACTGTGTGGGGACTACACATGTAAAATGATGGGTTTGAATAGAGCAATCCTATGGAAGTGGTGTCCTCCCCAGGTGTGCAATCTTGTGGGTCACCCGTTACCAGATGCTCATATATAACATAAACAGTCAAAACAATGGATTCATGAAATGAAAGGTCCTATTGTATTGCTGATAATGAGAGGGGTCCACGTTTATATTGGCAGTCTTAACGCTGCGTTTCCTGATTCTGATGCAACTGAAACCCCAATCTTCTCTTATTACAATGGTTTACATAATATATTTATAGATATGCAATAGAAGTACATGATAAAACAGTGTTTTATGGTTGGAGTAAGTAAGCAGCTGGATACCACTTTGTTTGATTTGTTCAGAAGAGTGGAAGTTCAAACATGAACTGAAATGACTACCCCTTTGTTCAGCTATCACAGACTGTTTCTTTATCGCAGTCACATGCAACCCTTTGCGAATGTAGAGGCAGTAACGCACACGGTAAGCTCCATTATCATAGCATTACTACCATGCATAATCCCTATATTGGTAATTCTTTAGAATAAATGTAGAGGAACAGCTTCCCAGGTCTGCTTTCTGTTCTACCGCATGCGAATTGTTTAAAGCAGATTCAAAATCAGTATTCCAAGAAACACTCAGAGAGGGAAGCTGTCCATGTACTCCCTTCCTGGCTATGAAGATGAGTACACTCTCCCAAATCTCTACCCCCCACACCTTAATAAGCAGCCTTTAAAACCAGAGTTTTCGAGTCCAGAAGGTGGCATAGTGTTAAGGCACTGGACTCTCACGTGGTCAACCCTGCTCAAGTCCCAGACACGGTGGCTTGAAACTCATGCTGAGCATGTGTGTGCATGCCCAAAATCTTGAGAGGAGAATGGAGAAGGGATTGCGGCATGGCCGTCCCCCCTAGGGGTGGTGGTGTAATTTCTTGCTGTCTCTCTGCCTCTTTTTGTCTCTTTGGAGAGTACATGTGCCCTATAGTAAAAATCTCTTAAAAACTAAAATGAAATAAAAAGTCAGACTTTGCAATTCACATACGTTTCCCACATGCATCTTGCTTTCTAATTGGTAAGAAGAGACAAATTCAACCCATTTTAACACAGAAGTGCCAAAGCAATTTTAAGAGCTTGAGTCAGATGTCTTATTTTCTTGTAGAAAATAAAATGAAAACATGTTTTTACAAAACAATTTTTATTCCTTTAGTACCTGAGAGTAATCCTTTGTTTCTGTTAAAAAAACCTTTCCTCTGCTTTTGGAAATAGCCAATCAAGACAGGACACTTCCAATACAGGGATTAAGAGAGTCAAAGAAGAACCCCAATGAAACAGTGGGAAATACTGAGATTTCAGACTTCTTTTCATCACACCTCTGGTTTCATACAATTAAAAGCATGACTCTGTTCTAGTTACTTATCCCAGCATTGATTGTAAGATATGGGAGAATGGCTGTTAATGTAAGGTGTTATCAGATTACCAAACACTCACCATGTTTGCTAGATGGACATTTTACAGCTGCTGTTCTGAAATATATTCTGCTTAGCAACTAATGTTAAAGAGGAGAAAACTTTGTGACTATGCCATGGTTGTAAAAACAGGTGCAGAGGATCTGGAAAAAATTTAACTCTGAACGGAAGGCAAGAGTGGTCTTCAAATGAATAGCTTGAATGTAAAGTATGCTATTTCCTCTAATAATAAAAGCAAACGAAAATATTCTATTTCTAAACAGTTGTATGTATTCCAACAAAAATAAGCTTAGCTTTCAGCTACCTAGGATGACTCAACCAACTAACTGAGTTAGAAGAATTTTTCTTCAAAGATTGTTATTTAAGTCTAAGGATACTTATTATCTTTATGGTACTAGTTATATTTTGATTTCTCTGTGTTAGTGATGGGTAACTAGTTTGCACAATCTTTTGAGCTCTTTTCCCAAATATTAATTATAGGAAAGAGTTAAGAAAAATTGGAAAGCATTTTTATCCTTTTTTTTCAGTTTTGAAGAAATCATATTTTAGGCTCTTTAATTTTAGACTCTTTAATGAACAAAATGACTAAAGGCTATATTCTTGAAACAGGAGACATGGATCTTTCATAATGATCTCTAAGATGTACAAGAAACTTGAGTTAGGATAGTGGCAGAGTAAATTTTAGGTATCTGATGAAAAGGAACAGGTAAGCAGTATTTCCTGCAACGAAGAATTTAGCTTTAAATTTTTAACTCAAATGAAAATCTACATTCCCCATGTTCACACTATTATTTTACTTCTGATTGGTTTTGGCAATAAGGGACTTTAATAAGAACAATTCTTAAGTTTCAACTAATCACACTATAATGTGGTATAAAAATATAAAAGCCTATTTTTTTTCTTTTTTTTTTGGTTTGAGAAAATTGAAAAAAAAATATCTTTTTATCATTTAAATAATCCTGGAGATGATCAACTGACTATATTTCAAGTTAATCACCAGTGAATTAAAATGAACTATGATTTTGATTTTTTTCCTCTTCTAGTTTTTACCTAACATTTTCCAGATTTTTCCCCTCAAATTATTCATTTTGGATTCAAATATAGTTATCAGCTCAATATAGAGGCTTCCAGAAAATCATTCATTTATTTAGTAGCCCCTGTCTTTCTAGGCAACCAAAGAGGAAGAATTGTTTGGCTTCTTTTCTCTGTTATTCTTCTGCTCAGTGGGAACAAACTGGCCTCTAAATCTCCCCTTCAAGCTGCTTCTAACCCCCCAGTTCAGTGTGAGAAGCACAAAGAGCAGCGAGTGCAGGGTACCCCTTCTCTCACTCAGTGGTGCCCAGCTGGGAAGGAAGGCAGAGAAGTTGGGCTTGCAGACCACACAAAGTACTCCCTACCAGGCCGCAGCTGTGACAAGCCAGCAATTCTTCCCCTGACACCTAAGGCACATATTTCATCGTCTAAGAATAGATGTGCTTACACTGATCAAGAGTGGGGGAGGCTGACAGAGCTACCCTCACATGGCTGGGGCTCAGATGCATAAAGATGTCAAGAGATCTGGTTTTAATTGAAATGCATGTGTTTGCCATGTGGTATTCGACACACAGGGCCATTTTACCTTACATGGTCAAGAGGATACGACTGAAAAACAGAACAAAACAGTGAATATGAGCTGAAGCAGTAACTTATCAGGAATCACAGAAAAAAGCTGTGTCCTGTGAACACTATGTAGAAACATATTTCTGTTTATGTTTTTGATTATTATACAGGTTGAACATGCCCATTTAAAAAGACTATTCTATGATGGGTGACTATTTTATTCACTTGTAGTGAGGAAATATTCCCAGATTGTGATGGGTATGTTAACCCCTGAGAAATGCGTGGTGCTTTGATTACTCCTTTGGCAGTAGGATTACTTCTTTGAGAAAGTAAGGATAGTAAAACATAACTGCTACACTATTTTTATGATCCTAATACCACAAAGTAAACAGAATTGACTCACCATCTAACTGATGTAGCAAGATCAAAAAAGACCCGTATCATAATTTAACCTTAAGTGAAGGTTTGTGTAAAGATAAAAATTAGACATTGGGTCAAACCTAAAATACAACTTATTTTTAGTTATATTTCTCCCTTCTAAGATTTAAAGTAGAACACTTTCATGAATAAATTAGTCCAGATATCAGCTTAGAATAAAAGTTGAGTTCCATTAGAAAATGGTACTTGTTTTAAGTTTCCAGCAGGTCTGTACCTTATCTTGACAAAATGTGAGACCTCCGTACTTGCAGATTTGCAATTGGCATTGTGACCGAAAACCTGGCGGTCTGAAACTTGATAGCTACGTTTTCGTTTTATGTAATCCCTTCATAAATATGCTCTGTAGGAGAGCATATTGCAAGATAAAATGTAAATATGTCCTTTGTAGAGTGAGACCCTTCTGACCTTATTAGGAGTGAAGGAATAGCTTTGTCTTTGGATATAGTTGATCATTTCTGTGGCTTTGACAAGAGGCGGATTTACAGTCGAGGCAGTATCCTTTCTTGCCCTGCACAGATCAGATCTCACTTTGCGGCCACCCACTATGCCTAGACATAAAACAGGCTTTGTAAGCAGAGAAGGTAATAGCTACACCAATTACCTTACCTATCTGCATATTGTTGACTAATTGTTGATTAATTAAAAGCTGTATTCAGTGATCATTGGGATCCAAGTCTGGATAAACTTGATATTCAGCTTCTGGGCGGCTGTGAGAACATGTTCTAGATTGCTCTTACATCAGGAATTGGGTGTTTCTCTGAGTGGCTTCATTGTGGGCCCAGCAGAATTCAGGGCACCCTCAGGAAAGTCCATCTCACCTGGGTAGCACCTGTCAGACTACCAGCTGGGAGTGAGGGAGAGAAGTATTGGTCTGTTGTTGCTGCCCCAGAAGAAATAATGATACAATCTAAATGCTTCTTAAGCTTTGCAAGACAGGGTAGTGCCTCCATTCTAAATGTCCTTCTTGTTGAGGCTACAGACATGGTATGACTTTATTCGAGTCATCTTTGCCTCCTTTGTCCAAGAAAGAAGCAAAGTCTGTAAGTGTTGAAGCTGCCACGGAAGAGAGTGAAGAGGTCTTTGGGGGATTGTTAGGCCTAATTACAGCCAAACCATCACCTGTGTAGTTGGTGTGGCACTTTGGGGCAGCATTTTTTGTTCCCCCCCAATCTGATATCCCCCAAATCTCCATATTGTCCACTTTCTCATGCTCAATCTTAGGTACCTGGAGTTTGTTTCTGGAACCTGGTCTTGTTCCATTACTGGATTCCTGTTTTTAAAATTCACTCTTGTGGGCAGGTCCCATAGTATAGTGGTTATGTCCTATCCACAGAGAATCAGATTCTACATAGCTGATGAGGTTCAAATCCTGGCTGGTTCAAATACTGAGTGTGTGTGCATGAGCAGCCCCAAATCCTGACAGAATGAAGGGAAGAAGGAAAAGAGATTGTGGTCCAGCATGGGGAGCTTGCT
>NW_006159898.1:1064457-1067516 GCF_000334495.1 Tupaia belangeri chinensis | reverse complement strand
TTTTGAGCTCTTTTCCCAAATATTAATTATAGGAAAGAGTTAAGAAAAATTGGAAAGCATTTTTATCCTTTTTTTTCAGTTTTGAAGAAATCATATTTTAGGCTCTTTAATTTTAGACTCTTTAATGAACAAAATGACTAAAGGCTATATTCTTGAAACAGGAGACATGGATCTTTCATAATGATCTCTAAGATGTACAAGAAACTTGAGTTAGGATAGTGGCAGAGTAAATTTTAGGTATCTGATGAAAAGGAACAGGTAAGCAGTATTTCCTGCAACGAAGAATTTAGCTTTAAATTTTTAACTCAAATGAAAATCTACATTCCCCATGTTCACACTATTATTTTACTTCTGGTTGGTTTTGGCAATAAGGGACTTTAATAAGAACAATTCTTAAGTTTCAACTAATCACACTATAATGTGGTATAAAAATATAAAAGCCTATTTTTTTTTCTTTTTTTTTTGGTTTGTTTGAGAATACTGAAAAAAAATATCTTTTTATCATTTAAATAATCCTGGAGATGATCAACTGACTATATTTCAAGTTAATCACCAGTGAATTAAAATGAACTATGATTTTGATTTTTTTCCTCTTCTAGTTTTTACCTAACATTTTCCAGATTTTTCCCCTCAAATTATTCATTTTGGATTCAAATATAGTTATCAGCTCAATATAGAGGCTTCCAGAAAATCATTCATTTATTTAGTAGCCCCTGTCTTTCTAGGCAACCAAAGAGGAAGAATTGTTTGGCTTCTTTTCTCTGTTATTCTTCTGCTCAGTGGGAACAAACTGGCCTCTAAATCTCCCCTTCAAGCTGCTTCTAACCCCCCAGTTCAGTGTGAGAAGCACAAAGAGCAGCGAGTGCAGGGTACCCCTTCTCTCACTCAGTGGTGCCCAGCTGGGAAGGAAGGCAGAGAAGTTGGGCTTGCAGACCACACAAAGTACTCCCTACCAGGCCGCAGCTGTGACAAGCCAGCAATTCTTCCCCTGACACCTAAGGCACATATTTCATCGTCTAAGAATAGATGTGCTTACACTGATCAAGAGTGGGGGAGGCTGACAGAGCTACCCTCACATGGCTGGGGCTCAGATGCATAAAGATGTCAAGAGATCTGGTTTTAATTGAAATGCATGTGTTTGCCATGTGGTATTCGACACACAGGGCCATTTTACCTTACATGGTCAAGAGGATACGACTGAAAAACAGAACAAAACAGTGAATATGAGCTGAAGCAGTAACTTATCAGGAATCACAGAAAAAAGCTGTGTCCTGTGAACACTATGTAGAAACATATTTCTGTTTATGTTTTTGATTATTATACAGGTTGAACATGCCCATTTAAAAAGACTATTCTATGATGGGTGACTATTTTATTCACTTGTAGTGAGGAAATATTCCCAGATTGTGATGGGTATGTTAACCCCTGAGAAATGCGTGGTGCTTTGATTACTCCTTTGGCAGTAGGATTACTTCTTTGAGAAAGTAAGGATAGTAAAACATAACTGCTACACTATTTTTATGATCCTAATACCACAAAGTAAACAGAATTGACTCACCATCTAACTGATGTAGCAAGATCAAAAAAGACCCGTATCATAATTTAACCTTAAGTGAAGGTTTGTGTAAAGATAAAAATTAGACATTGGGTCAAACCTAAAATACAACTTATTTTTAGTTATATTTCTCCCTTCTAAGATTTAAAGTAGAACACTTTCATGAATAAATTAGTCCAGATATCAGCTTAGAATAAAAGTTGAGTTCCATTAGAAAATGGTACTTGTTTTAAGTTTCCAGCAGGTCTGTACCTTATCTTGACAAAATGTGAGACCTCCGTACTTGCAGATTTGCAATTGGCATTGTGACCGAAAACCTGGCGGTCTGAAACTTGATAGCTACGTTTTCGTTTTATGTAATCCCTTCATAAATATGCTCTGTAGGAGAGCATATTGCAAGATAAAATGTAAATATGTCCTTTGTAGAGTGAGACCCTTCTGACCTTATTAGGAGTGAAGGAATAGCTTTGTCTTTGGATATAGTTGATCATTTCTGTGGCTTTGACAAGAGGCGGATTTACAGTCGAGGCAGTATCCTTTCTTGCCCTGCACAGATCAGATCTCACTTTGCGGCCACCCACTATGCCTAGACATAAAACAGGCTTTGTAAGCAGAGAAGGTAATAGCTACACCAATTACCTTACCTATCTGCATATTGTTGACTAATTGTTGATTAATTAAAAGCTGTATTCAGTGATCATTGGGATCCAAGTCTGGATAAACTTGATATTCAGCTTCTGGGCGGCTGTGAGAACATGTTCTAGATTGCTCTTACATCAGGAATTGGGTGTTTCTCTGAGTGGCTTCATTGTGGGCCCAGCAGAATTCAGGGCACCCTCAGGAAAGTCCATCTCACCTGGGTAGCACCTGTCAGACTACCAGCTGGGAGTGAGGGAGAGAAGTATTGGTCTGTTGTTGCTGCCCCAGAAGAAATAATGATACAATCTAAATGCTTCTTAAGCTTTGCAAGACAGGGTAGTGCCTCCATTCTAAATGTCCTTCTTGTTGAGGCTACAGACATGGTATGACTTTATTCGAGTCATCTTTGCCTCCTTTGTCCAAGAAAGAAGCAAAGTCTGTAAGTGTTGAAGCTGCCACGGAAGAGAGTGAAGAGGTCTTTGGGGGATTGTTAGGCCTAATTACAGCCAAACCATCACCTGTGTAGTTGGTGTGGCACTTTGGGGCAGCATTTTTTGTTCCCCCCCAATCTGATATCCCCCAAATCTCCATATTGTCCACTTTCTCATGCTCAATCTTAGGTACCTGGAGTTTGTTTCTGGAACCTGGTCTTGTTCCATTACTGGATTCCTGTTTTTAAAATTCACTCTTGTGGGCAGGTCCCATAGTATAGTGGTTATGTCCTATCCACAGAGAATCAGATTCTACATAGCTGATGAGGTTCAAATCCTGGCTGGTTCAAATACTGAGTGTGTGTGCATGAGCAGCCCCAAATCCTGACAGAATGAAGGGAAGAAGGAAAAGAGATTGTGGTCCAGCATGGGGA
>NW_006159898.1:1033802-1064377 GCF_000334495.1 Tupaia belangeri chinensis | reverse complement strand
TAGATTGGGGTCCAGCAGAGGGAGCTTGCTTTCTCTCTCATTCCCTCTCTCCCTCTCCTTCTTTATGTAAAGTACACTTGCCCTCTGGCAATATTAAAAAAAAATTATAGTTATTGATTCTCTGGCATCAATTCTCTTCTGGCTACTAGATTTCATCTAAAAATTCTGGCATCAATTCCTCTTCTGATCACTTTCTTTGGAAAACTTCATTTCTCATTCTCTGTCTTCTAATCTAGCATTCAAAAACCCAGTGTTGGAGCTCCACAAGCCATTCCTAGGCAGGCCCAGCCCAGTCTGCAACCCTGGATGGGTGTCAGTGCCAGGTTTTAGGCCCTGTAAGGATCTCGGAGCCAAAAACAGGTGTCTGAGTAGATGAGGTGGGCCTCTGATGCAGGCTATGTGGAGAAGCTATTGTTTTGGTGCTCTTTGAAGTTATATAAGCATGAACACATGTGAGTATATGAAGGAGTGCATGCTGATCTGGAAATTATATGAGTGTGAACATGTGCGAGTTATAACTCTGATGCTTCTGAAATTGTAGAGTGCAATGAAGGAGTATTTATGAGGGAGTATTAATGTGTCTGAGTGACCACAACTGTGTGAGTGTATGTGTGTGCGCACACACAAAGGAAGTAATGTAACAGGACAACATGGACTGACAGCAAATTTGAGAGAAGCCATGTACCAGAAGGTCATTTGACTGAAGGACACGTCATGTGGGTTGTAGGTCTGCTTCTGATATCCCCTTGCTGTGTGATGTAGAGCGAGCTACTTTCTATTCTTGGACCATGTTTTTTTTTTTTTTTATATATTGGAAAAATGAAGATAGGAAAAAGACTACAAACTTCATGTACTGTGAAATCACTGTCAGGATTCTACTTAGTCTGCCTAATTATATTAGAAGTTGAATATGGAACTGGAAACAGGAGACTGAGGTTGAGATCCTCAGACAGATTCAAGGCCCATTGTCACATACTGTTGGTTACTATTTTTTTTTTTTTTTTTTTTTTTTTTGAGCTTTTTGCTACAGGGCATGTGTGCTTGCCAGAGAGATGGAGAGAAACACAGAGACAGAAAGCGAGAAATCACCCCCAGAGGGTATGGCCATGCCACACTCCCTTCTCCTCCATTCCCCTCTCGGGATCTTGGGCATGCATGCACACGTGCCCGGCGTGAGTTTAAGCCACCCGGTCTTCAAGGCCCATTGTCACATACTGTTGGTTACTATTTTTTTTTTTTTTTGAGCTTTTTGCTACAGGGCATGTGTGCTTGCCAGAGAGATGGAGAGAAACACAGAGACAGAAAGCGAGAAATCACCCCCAGAGGGTATGGCCATGCCACACTCCCTTCTCCTCCATTCCCCTCTCGGGATCTTGGGCATGCATGCACACGTGCCCGGCGTGAGTTTAAGCCACTGGGTCCCGGACTTGAACCATGGTTGACTACATGGGAGTTCAGCGACATAGCCATTATGCCAACTGCTGGTCCCTAGGTTACCATTAAAATAGTGCAGTAAGGAAAATAGGAAGATTACTGGTCCCACCCTGGTAAGAAGAGGACATTAATGATGTTAAGAGAACACAAACTCCACAGTGTTTCTTTGTTGGTTCCTTGGCCTGGAGTGTCTCCCTATAAATTCTCTCTTCTTATTTTTAAAAGTGCCTCAACCCTTTAGTTAAAAGAACCAGGTAAACAGGAGACATTATTGCCATCTTAATTTGACAGTAAATGGGACATGGCCTGGAGTGGCCTCCATCAGCTAGATACAAGAAAGCAAGCTTGGCATTCTTCACTTCTCCCATTGACCATATGGATGGTTTTCATAGGCCTACATGGAGGGCAGTTCCAAGAAGCAGCAACACGAGATATGACGCCAAAGTCAGGATATGAACCTCATCAGCTATGTGGAATCTGATTCTCTGTGCATGGCCCACTCGTAAGAGTGAGGGACTGGGTTGTTGTTTATATTCTCTTTCCTGGCTGTTAAAAACAAATTATAACTTAATGGTGGTGCTGCCTAACGTCTCAAACCAAAACCAGAGACAAATGTAAATATTACCTCTTTTAATCAGAAATCATTAGTAAGTCATATGTCTCTATTCCAACTCAGGCTGGGAAATAGGATGATCATCTCATAAGCAATTTAAAAGAAAAAGAGAAGCAGCTTTGTAAAGAAAATGTATGATCATAGCCCTCATCCCCCTTAGTTGAGGCTTAGATGATTGAAGAAGAAAGGACCGTTGAGATAAATCAGAATAAATAAGATGAAGATCTGGGAGACCCAGGCCAAAGTGTTGAAGTGACTTCCACAAGCATCACCCCCAGTTCTGGTTCTCTCGTGTCCTGTCTCCCAGATGATGCCTTTGCAGTTCTATCTGGTGTTTGCTGGGTCCTTATGCTTTAATAAAGTCAAATATGTTCCTGGGTTGAGTTTTTAAGTAGGAATTACTGTGGAACTTCAACACTTCCTTTTTAAAGTTTGCTCCTTGTAGGAGTCCATCTCCTTTCCTTGTAGGAGTCCATCAGCCCCTTTCTACTCTACCAACTCCAGACCTTCCAGTCTACACCAGTCCCTCACTCCTGCTTTCCTCTTCCTCAGAGCCTCCCTTTCCTGTACTTGTTTCACTGTCTTAGTGTCTGTACTCCCTCCCTTTTCTCCAGCCTCGTAGCAGTATCTCTCATTCTTAGCCTCTCTATGGCCCACCTCAGTGGTCCTGACTTCCACAGAGCCACCTATCGTATGTTTGCAGTTCTCACCGGGTGGTTCCCAGGCCAGCAGCATCGCATGGCCTGAAAACTTGTTAGAAATGCAAATTCTCAGATCTCAGCCCAGATCTGCTGCATTGGAAACTCAGGGATTGAAACCCAGCACTCTGTGTTTCAGTAAGTGTTACAGGGGATTCTGATCCCTGCTCTAATCTGGAAACCACCCGTTTATACTGTCTTCTGATAGCATGAATTCAAGAGTGACGGCTCTGTGTAGGACTCCTTGTGTCCAAATCCTGCTTTTTTCTGATTGTGTACTTCAGATAAATTACTTACTATAAATTACTTACTTCATTGCACCTCATAATTCTCATCTGTGAAATATGAAGAATAATAATTTGCCCCAGAGATTTGTTGTGAGGGTGCAATGTAACACACTCAACCCAGAGTAAAACCTAGGAAATGCTCAAAAATGGTAGTACTTGAGGGGCTAGCCTGTGGCCTTGTGGTTAAGGTGGCTGGATCCCACATGACTGGACTGTGTGGTTTAAGTCACAGATCTGGTGACTTGAGAAACACCGCGGGGGCATGCGCCTGCCTGTCCAAAATCCCAGGAGGAGAATGGAGGAGAAGAGATTACAGCTTGGCTCTGCCTCCAGGGGGGTGATTATGATTTCTTAATTTTTCTCTTTCTCTCTCTCTGTCTCTGGTGAGCACATGTGTCCACCTTGCACAAAGTCTCAACCAAAACCAGAGAAAAATGTAAACGTTACCTCTTTTAATAAGAAATCATTAATAAGTCATATGTCTCCAAACAAATGAAAAAATAATTAGTACTTGTTCTTTCCTAAGATATACAGCATGAAATGTAAGTTACCTTCCTTTCTGTGTTATACTCTATGAAGTTTGTAAGCAGATTTATTTATTTATTTTTTTGAGAGGTTTTTGCCATAGGGCACGTGCGCTCGCCAGACAGACAAGAGACAGAGAGACAGAAAGCGAGAAATCACCCCCCCGGGGGATGACCATGCCGCAATCCCTTCTCCTCTTTTCTCCTCTCGGGATCTTGGGCACGCATACACACGCGCCCGGTGTGAGTTTAAGCCACCCGGTCTGGGAGGCGAACCGTGGTCGACTACATGGGAGTCCAGCAACATAGCCATTACATTAACTGCTGGTCCCATAAACAGATATTAATCAATGTCAAACCAGGTTACTTAAAAATGTAAATTCCATTCTAAATCAGACCTTGGCTTTATCAGTGTCTATAAAGTTAATTTCATGTTAGCATTTAAAATAGTTAAATGAATATTTAATTTGGATGCTTTCACAGTTAATAAAAATGATGACATAATAGAAACTTAAAAGAACCAGCTTAGAGAAAGCCATTTATTGCCACATACATGTAAACCCAGAAAAGGTTTGCAAGTTTGTTCTTGTAGTAGCTGATGCCTTTAAAGGAAAACATAAGTTTGTTGCCAATAAAAAGAACCCTGATCTTTTTCAGTCTAAGGCAACTGTAAACCTGCCTGCAATGAATGTCCTCAAGGTGAAAAGCAAGCTAAACTGATGGAATGGGACACCACAAGCAGCTCTTCAAATCTGAACACCTTTCTTTTCTTTCTTTCTTTTCTTTTTTTTTTTTGGAGAGTTTTTTTCACTATAGTGCACGTGCGCTTGCCACACAGACAGAGAGAGAAAGAGAGACAGAAAGTTAGAAATCACCCCCCATGGGGGTTAGCCATGCCGCAATCCCTTCTCCTCCATTGTCCTCTTGGGATCTTGGGTACGCACACACGCGCCCGGCGTGAGTTTTAAGCCACCAGGTCTGGGACGTGAACTGTGGTCGATTACGTGGGAGTCCAGTAACATAGCCATTATGCTAACTGCTGGTTCCCAACACCTTCATTTTCTGACATGTAAATATAATTTCGTATTAACTGATACTACTAAATATGTACTCATAATTATTGTATTTGCAATTATCATAAAGAAATGAGCTCAGAGTATTTTACATATAAGATTATTCATCTCTCTTTTTCTCTTTCTATATATATATATTTATTATCTTTTTTTTTTAAGAGAGGTTTTGGCTATAGGGCGTGTGTGCTCACTGGAAAGACAGAGAGAGACAGAGAGACAGAAAGCAAGAGATCACCCCCCAGAGGGGAATGGCCACTCCACAATCTCTTCTCCATTCTCCTCTCAGGATCATGGGCATGCATGCACATGCACCTGGCATGAGTTTAAGCTTCTGGGTTCAGGACTTGAACTGTGGTTGACTACAAGGGAGTCCAGTGACATAACCATTACACCATCTGCTGGTCCATCTGCTGGTCCACCATCTGTTTGTCTATGCAAAAATGCATCATGACTTTTCCGATGACTATATATATATATTTTTTTTTTCCCTAAAAGCATAAAGTTATGGGATCCTTTGTCAAGACCTTTTACTTCTCATCCAATGTTAAAATGTCTAAAATGTAGTTCTTTTCCCTTATGTGGAGATTTCAAACTTTTTTATATATCATGCATTATACATTCTTTAAAAAAATCAAACTACTAAATACATCACTGCTGTCATAATGAAGACTGCCACTAATTAGCAGAGAGGAGGCTATACAATACTAAAATTTTAAATTAGATATTATGTCCCAGAATGGTCATTCTAGTTAATGAATATTGCAATTTTAAAGCTCATGTTACTTGGAACATATATACAGTGTATGATCCCAGTGAATGGCTCAGACCTATAGTAAAAATGAAAAGGCCTCCCAGAAGGGAGCTTTCTTAAAGGCAGGCCAAAAACTGTATGTGCATAGCACTTTTTTTGGCAAGTCAGTGGTAAAGTCCTTAGCTGTGAATATCTTGGACATAAGGTTATGCAATTGTGGTTAAGAAACTATGGTGGCTGTTAATTTAATCCCTAGCTGACCCAATTTCCACTCATATGAAATATGCTTTGGAGCAGTCATCAGGAGACCATTTTGACTTTAGTTTAAATGAAATTTCCTCACTTTTTATGACATTCAAATTTTCACTGAAAGATAGAAGAACTTCTTTGAACAAATAAAACATATGTCTTAAACAGGTAGAAAAAGGTGTGGGTAAAATTTTATAGTGGATCAGCAAAGGTTCACATGCAGCAGTTAAATCCAAGCAACTCTAGGACAGGAAAATAAACATAATAGAGTGGAAGTCATAGGAAAACAAGCCTAACAGTGAGATGTGAATGGAAGTTACTGCATTTGGAGGACACGATTACAAGACAGTTCTGTGAGCCCTTTCTCAGTCATCATCATTTTGGCTCCAAATCATGCTGTGTGCTGCTAGCAAGAACTGGAGTAAGGAATCAGAAATCCTCATTCTGGTTCCCAAGATACCTAAGATGTCCATGATTCTCTCTGGCCCAGAGCTCTTCAGTTAGATTAATTGTGGTTAATTTTATTAACACATTATCTTGGAATTAAGAATCTGCATCTGAATTCCTATTGTGAAATCATTCCTTTAAAAAAAATAGCAGAACCACTGTTCAGATCGAAACACCAAGAGGGTAATAGAATCAAAAGAGCTAAAAGAGCTCTGCTATAAAAGAATGGATTTATAGAGATAAATAGTGCCAGACAGCCTAGATAGGTTTTTCAAGAGAATTAAAAAACATAGTGAGTACAATGAATGTACCTTAACACACATATATTTATATTTTTGTAATCCATTTGATACGGTATCTTAATAAATCTTATTTGCCAACCTAATTAGCACTGGGTCTGCTGTGTGCTCTGTCACACAGACTGAGAACTGACTGGAGGACAAATCCTAATGACGCAGGGCAATGTGTTGACGATAAGGTCAGCATGAGGTCTGGTTTTGCTTAATGTCTTTATTAATGATCTGGAAGAAAGAGTAAATAATTCTTGAATGAAATAATATTTTAATGACGAGCCTGAGCTAACCAGAGAACACAATGAAGTGGAAGTTGGCGAGTGTCAGTTCCAGCCTCGCTACTGACTTGAAGGAGGCTGGTCACTTGATCTTTCTGGGTCTGTTTCCCCGTGTGGAAAGTGTAGATACTGGCATTCTTGTGAGAAAGCAAAGATAAAAATTTTATGATTGCCAATGAGAAGTATAATACTCCCTCTGATACTATTTGGTGCTTATCTACTGCTTAAAGTACTCGTTAGGAGTTTCTTCAATGTGGTGGAACATAGGATAGAGCCAGAGTCCCAGAGGAGCAGAGCAATGCTGTCAGGGGATAACAGTTTGGAGGACAGAGCTAAAGCTGAAAAAAAGTCTTGTAAATAAGTGGGAGATGTTTAGAATGCTTGGGAAACTGAAGAATACCAATGGAATTTTTGTGAAAGACTAGATGGGGAGGTAAAGGATGATGCAGACCAAGATATGACTGTGTTGCTGTGTTTGAGGATGGAGCAGGGACCCCAGAGAGATCTTTCACACCTTGTTTCTTGTTTTCCGTTGGATCCGTGGACACTACACACAGGGCATGTTCCCTCCAAAGTGCTTTTTAACTACTGTTCAGTTTTTATACAGAGATTTAAGCTGCTTAAAGGCAAAGATAAAAACCAGTAGGCTAACAATCTTGGTGGAGCCATCTCTAGTCAGATGCAATTACATGTTAAGAACAGTTTTCTGTTTACATGGAGGCAATTAAGTAGGGCAGAAGAGCTCATTAACATAAAACAAGCTAAAAATAATCTACAGAGAGGTTTTATTTTTATTTATTTATTTATTTTTACCAATAAATGTGATTAACAGACTAGAATTCTTGTGATAGCTGAGGAACCTTTATTCTTTTTGGAAGACTGTTTCTTGCTTGGGGAACCAAATTATCATCAGGAGATTATTGACTCTTGCACCTCAAAACAATTGCTTAACTAACCTCATCCTAAGTATTTCCTGGGGCTTCTTAAAAATGTAGGACTGTGTAGGACTGGTTCTAATTTTTCTTTTTCCTTAAACTAGAAAAAATAAGGTTGATTTTTAAAAAATTTAAAAACAAAATTTTTTTTTTTGGAGAGGTTTTTGCTCTAGGGCGCATGCGCTCGCCAGACAGACAGAGAGAGACATAGAGACAGAAAGTGAGAAATCACCTCCCAGGGGGGATGGCCACGCCACAATCCCTTCTTCTCCTTTGTACTCTCGGTATTTTGGGCACACATGCCCACGTGCCTGGCGTGAGTTTAAGCCACCGGGTCTGGGACTTGAACCGCAGTTGACTACATGGGAGTCCAGCGACATAGCCATTATGCCAACTGCTGGTCCCAAAGTTGATATTTTTTAAGTAAGAAAAGTACATGTGTGTACGTGTGTGTGTGTGTGTGTGTGTGTGTGTGTGTGTGTGTAGCACTGGGTCTCAGCCTAGACCAATAAAAGCAGAACCTCCAAATGGGACAAAGTGATTGTTATGATCGGGCAAGTGTGAGAAACCCCAAGGTTGAGTAAAGAAAATTGGATTGTTCTAAGGAGTAGTCTAATCAATCTATGATAACTCCTAAAGTATGTTATTTCTCAGCTGATGTGGAATATTTATATTGATATACTAGGGCTTTTTCCCCCCTACATGATATCAAAGATTGCATAGGATATAGACTAATGTATTACTTTTTTAGTTTTTCTTAATCAGCAAAGGCGATGTTAGTATTCTAGAATCTCATTTTACAATTTCTATGAGTTCAGCTTATTTTTCACTAGTGATTTATTTTGAATTCATGTATAATTTATGTCCTGTTTTTCCCAAACGATGTGAGGATTATATTTTAAATTGTTTTTCTAGCAGAGGTTGAGGAAAATATTGGAGGGAGGTCTTATCAATATCCTTATAAAATTGAGACTAAAATCCTCTCTCCCTTAGAACACTTGTTTTTATGCTAAGGCACAAACATTTATTTATTATGAAGACAAATAAAGCAATGTAAAATAAGGTACACATTTGAAGAAATGTTTCCTGTGTGCTCTGACAGAATTGTAGAAGTAGAGATATTACAGAGACAGTGAGCAGGCACCCCCAGCCAGCACATTAGGATCCTCTTTGTAGACAACATACGACGCAAATTAAATAATGGGAAGCTGATTAAGCTCTTAAAGGAAGAAGGAACTTATGCTATGGAATAACATGGGAAAGGGCAAAGATTAAAAAAAAAATAAGTCCTACTATATATTCTATGAGAAACAAATCTATCATATCTGACCAAATTTTACTTTGACTAAATATTCTCATGGTTGTTTCAAAAGTATTCTTGCTGTGTATTTTGTGTTTACGTTTTGTTGATTTATCTATGTTCTCTAATGATAGTTAATGTTTTGCCCTTTTCTTTTCCTGACCAGCTGTGGCTTGCTCATCTTGATTTTTTTTTTCTTTCTTAATTGAGATCATGAGAAGTTCTTTAAAGAGCGTTCAGCTTGTGTTGCATGTTGACACTGGGTTAATTCTATCTCTGTGGCAATGGCAGAAACACCTTGCTGCCACCCAGCTGAATTCGTGGTGCAGGTGACAGGGCCACTAAACTGATGTCTGTGGAAGATGCCTCCATGCCTCCTTGTTCCTCCACAGATAATCTCACACGAAATCTGTATTTCTGTGTATTTCTGTCTCTGATGCCCATCTCAAGAAGAGCAAGGATTTCTTTCTGATGAGGGCTGACCTCTTTGCCAGGGATGCTGTTGATTTAGCATAGGCCTTGAGTATGAAAGGGCCTCTCAGGGTGGAATTTGTTTTCTCATAATTTTTTGTTCCTACTTAAGAATATAGCTACCCTTTAATAAAATATACACTAAAATTTTTAAAAAGTTACACTAACTAGTCTCATTTTTCAGTTTTATCTTTTCCACTTTCCACCAGTGCAAGTTGTTGGTCATTTTTTTTTTTTTTTTTAGACAAGGACTTGCTATGTAGTGATCTTCCTGCCTCCTCAGCCTCCTTGGTAGCTGAGACTCCAAGCATGCCCAGATTACTAATTTATTTTTAAATTTTAAAATTGAAGCGGTGTGAAATAATTTTTCATTCAACAACTTAATTTTGAGTAAAATAGCTAATAAATAATTTGTTATTGATTACATATTAAAGTAATATTTTAGATATGTTAGATTAAATAAAAATATTATTAAAATTAATTTTATCTGATTCCTTTTTCCTCTTTTAATGTGGCTACTAAAAATAATGTATGTGGCTTGCATTATATTTCAATTGGCTAGTGCTGGTAGAGGCAATCTTACATCTATTAAACAAGAAGTAAGCATAAAACAGTATTAAAGTAATACATTAAAAAATATGACTGGCTAGTAGAGATTTCAGAAATTTATAAAAAGAAAAGTTAAACATGATTCAGAAAAGCATTAGAAGAGAATCCCTAAGGATGCATCTTCATTTGAGCCTGAAAGTTAGAGAAAGTGTTTGTAGAGTAGGAGAAAAGCAAAATTCCAGGGGTGAGAAAATGGTATCTATCCTAGTTGAGAGAAATTAGGTAGAATTGGTATCACAAAATATGAGTTAGAAGGAGTTAAAGATTCTTGGATTCTTGTCTATACTCCCACTCTTCATTCAGTCAGGCTCCAACAAGAATTTATTGTATTTCTGCAGTGTGTAAGGCATTGTTCTAACCTAGATTTTGGAGAAACAGCAGTAAGCAACACAGACAAATGCTTATTCTTCTTACAGTCTAGTTGGGAGAGACAGATGACAGGCAATTTATAAATAAGTAAAAATGAGAACATTTTCAGTTCTTAATAGTAACAGGAAGAAAAGAAAATGACAATAGCTTTGGAGAGATGAGGGATAAAGGAAGATATCTTCTGCTAATTTAGCTAGTGTAGTCAAAGGTGGCCTCAATGAGGAAAAGGCATGGAAACTAAAAACTGGGAAATAGAGGTTGTGAACCACACCAAGATCTGGGAGTGAAGCATTTAGCAAGTAAATTGTCAAATAGCTCGTCTCAGGAGAAGAGAGCTTTGTGTGCTCCAGAAACAGAAAGACTGCTTGCTGTGTCGGGTGCCTGAGGAGCATGAGGCTGGGGATGGAGGAAGGAGCCAGGTTACATATGAGCCTATGAGCTGATATAATAATTCTGCATCTCTTCAATATTGCATGGAAAAATGTTGAAGGGCTTTGAGCAGTGGTGTGCTATGAACCAATTTCCTGTTGCCTTGTGGAGAATGGATTGTAGGGGGGTGAAAATAATCCTCCTCCAGCATTCACCAACTGGACGTCATGCCTGCCTCCTCTGAATTCCTGCACAATGTTATCTGTACATCTCTGAGGACACTTTTTCTTTCCTATCTTGGATTCTGGTTATTTAGTTCAAGTCTTGGCTTCACTGTCTGGGAAGAATTCAGTCTGATTCATCTTTGCCTTTCCCATAGTCTTAGCACAGTGCCTTGAACATAGTAAGTCCTTTATGAATATGTATTAAAAGGATGAATCATGGATTGGGTGACAATACAGATTTTGTAAGAATACCTTCAATGACAGAAAGAGCACAGCTTCATAAGCAACTCATTCCATTGTTGGAAGGTTCTAGATGGTTAAAAAATGTTTTAAAAATGTATCTGAATGGGTATTTCTTTTTTGGTATACATCTGTATTTTTTCACTTGTATGTGGAAGGGCAGAGAATAAACTTCTTTCATCAAATAATCTGTTATTTATTTGCTAACAGGTGTTCACAAATGTTTCATCATTGCCTTTCCCAATGTTTTCAATATTTTTTAGACACAGTTTTTGTTTACTCACTCATTCTCCTCACCACTTTCCTTAATGTACTCTTCAATTTTTTAATTGGTAGGATAGAGTCAGAAAACATTTTATAAAGCTCTCTGATGATGTGATTTGAGTTAAGTTTAATACAATAAATAGAAGCTTTACACTGGCCACAATGGTGCTATGGCAATGTGATGCTCTGCAATGCTAAAGCCATATGGGAAGGCTCTGGGTTCTTGTCTGGAAGTCTTCCTGCATATGCTGGACATGTGCAATGATGCCAATGATCCTAGGTGGCTGAAGTTGGGGAGTGAATAATGCATGAAAATGAGTGTCCCCCATTGGAATAAATATACAAACTTAAAAAAAAAAATGAAGAGTCCTTTTAGCCAGATATTGTGCACAGATAAAACATGTTGCTCTGTGAGACTGACCCATGTGCAAAGGTTCTGAGTTTACGTCTGGAGACTTCCTCAACCATGCCAAGTGTGTACCTGGCCATGATCCAGGGGAGGCTGAAGCTGGAAGTGGATTGTGGCATTGAGACTCCACTGAGGGTGCTCTTTTTCTCTGCCTGTCTCTTTCTGTCCCTTTCTATCATGAAAATAAAACACAAACTTTATAAAATATTTGAAAAATTAGAGTCTCAAATTGGTAATGGGTATTATCTTTTTAAACCACGAACATGCATTTACTAGGCTTTGTAATTCCTTTAATCTCCTGCTTCTCGTTAGGGTTTATAAACTGCTAAATACAAGAAAGGGTAAGCAGAGGGCAGAGTAAAGCACAGAATAAATGCAGTAGTGCCTGGAGTTGGCTGAACTACGCAGTGTGAAGGCACAGTCCTCCAGAAAACAATCCTTGCTCTGACCCTGTCAGTTCTGGAGGTCAGAATCAGAATGCTCACTGAAAGTTATTACATTTATGGCTCTAATTTATTATAAGGAAAACATAATGATTACAATTGACCAAAGAAAGACACGTAGCACAAAATCTGAGAGGATTCCAAATGTGATGTTTTTGTTGTCCTCCCCCATGGAGTCTGCATGAGTTACCCTCCTGACAGTGCTATGTAGTAAGGCATGTAGGGTGGTGCCAACTAAGGAAGCTTACCTGAGCTTTGGTGGTTAGAGTTTTTACTAGGGCTTTGGTATGTAGGAATGATTGATTCCCCGCACAATTGAAATCAGTATCCAAGTTGACTGGTAATAAGTGATCCAAAGTCCCCATCCTAAATCCCATGGTGGTTCTTTCTGGTAGGAGTAGTCCCCACCCTAAACAAAGGTGCTTTTAGTGAGGTATGCCATAGGCATCCCCCGAGAATCTCAGAGAAAAGACTACCTCTCTTTGGGCAGTTCAAATCCTTTCCTATACTAGAAGAAACCATTTTAGTTTTAATGTAAGTAATTCAAAACATCTCAATATTATTATTTAATTTTATTATTATAAAGTGGAATGCACAATAACAATCACTTTTAAAGATAAAACACAAGATATACCAAAACATTTTGAAGTAGATTTTTGGGTATGTCTCCTGGGAGGAGCGTGGAAAGTTTGGTAAAGAACTATCTCAGTCCAAACAAGGGTTGGCAACGCTGTCTGCAGGCCAAATCCAGCCCATACTTTTCAGTAAACACAGTGTTACTGGAGGGCAGTCATGTACATTCCTTTGTGTACTGACTATGACTGTTTTCTGTATGATGGCAGAGTTGAGTAATTCTGACAGACTACATGTCTTCCCAAATCTAAAATATTTACTGCTGGATCTTTACAGAAAATGTTTTCTGATTTCTGATCTAATAGTCCAATTTTTGACCAGATTTGGAAAGAAAGGGAATTTTGTAGTGAAAGAAAACTATATTGAACAGAAAATTCTTCATAACACATCTCATAGATGTTAATTTCAGATACATCCAGAGTTGGCCTGGGTCATAAAATCATGAAGTTGGAGGTCAAGGTTCTCTCTTGATCTGTTTAGAAATCTCCTTTTTAAAAAAACACTATAAAACGAGTCATGTTTTGCTTAACTACTTTAATTAATTTGTTCATGTCTTAATAAAAGATGGTTAGAAATTAGTAAAATCTTTTACTTGTCTGAATAAAATATGATGATTAATCAGTTGCATGGCTTACTTCTATTGACCCTTATAGTGAGTATTACTGTATTCCTAGCTTCATCTAATTATCCTCTTTTATTTTTTCTTTGCTCCAGTAACTTCTACTATTTTATAATGCAATTTTAAACTTCTATTTATGTTAGTCATCTTGAGTCTTTTTTGGAACAAGACATGATATGTTTTCAATAGGTCATGAGACCTAAGCAAAAGCTTTTACTTTTTCCTTGATGGAAAAAAATGCATGCAGCAAAGTTTCATTAACCTAGAAACATCTAGGTGGTCTAGAATCATGCTATTTCTTTGTCCTTTTCTGAGAGGAATAGCTCAGTACCACTGAGTCAGAAACAAGAATTATTAACAGTTTGCCCTTTTTGCCTCAATTACACCTTGAGTGACAATAAATTTGTCATTGTTTTTGTTGAAGTTTTCTTGATTGGCATGTTTTCATTATGAATGAGTTACATTTCATTATGATTTCACGACTAGATTTTGAATATAAAATTTATCTTATGAGTCAATGTCTTTAGCTACATTTAAAAAACTTTCCTACACAAAACAAGTAAAATTTTGACAGTAAAATCAATAATGTCTGATATTTCTAGTTTCTTATTTCTAGTTTCTTTTGGTATATTCACATTTAAGACAGAACCTGTTACTGAGAGAATAAAATAATGAAAAAGAAAATATTTTAAACAGAAATATGTTAAACAGTTTTGATCTCTGTGTGCATGGATGTAACCAAATGTATGTTTTTTATTTTTCAAGGAAAATTATTCTCTCAGTACATAAGGGAACCCAAAACTGATGCTAAATAATGACACAATTATATTTTACAGTTTCTAGGTAAGATGGCTGGTGCAGACAAATGCTAGAATGAGTGGATAAAAATAAAACAACAACTAGAATGGATGCATCAAATATAAAAATAATCAGTTAAAGGCATCAGAAAACTGCTGAAGCAATAACAACGAAAAGAGTTAATATTCCAGAGAAGAGAAAAGCATGGAGTGGTAGTCTAACATTTTGCAGGTGCTTTTCTCTGGGTGCATTAGTTAATCCTGGGTGTAGACGAGAAGATGAATACATTACTTAAATACCAAACAAAAAGTAATGTTAGAAGAAGCAGCTGATGGACTTCAGAGAACCAAGTGACCAAAACTAGAGATTAGAGAAGCACGGGGCTGCTTCCTCCTCAAGTTATTTGTCAAATGCTGAAACCATGCAGTGATAGAGGCTAAAAACAGAAGCAAAGAGCTCTGAAAGGTAGAGCAGCATTTTTGTTAGTCCCATAGTACCCAGGAGATAATGATAAGAGCTTAGGACTTTCCAGGGAGAGAGAGCACAGCAAATGTGTTATGTTCGCAGATGACAGTCCTGGGGAACTATGTCCTAAGAACAGAGCTAGAGTGTATCTTACTAAAGCTTAATTCTAGCCTCACATCAACTCAGTCAATGAAAACTTAAGTTTTAGGAACTAAAATCAAGAGAAAAAATGAAAAACGTAAATAGACCCCAAAAGAATCTAGATCTTGTAATTAGTAAATGACTTCATAGTAACTATAAAATAGATAAAAAAAAATACCAAAATAGAAGAAAGGGTGAAAAGTTCTTTATAGAGAATTACAATCTATAAAAGGAACAACTGAAAATTGTCAAAACGAGAATTACCATAGTGAAATAAAAAATGCAATAACTGAATTTAGTCGCAGATTAAAGAGCAGAAGAAAGGATTAAAGAACTAGAAAAGTGGTCTTTATAAAATGCATAAACTAAAACAAAGAAAGAAAAAGCAAAGTAAAAAAAGGAGTATTCAATCCATGTGAACTACTGTGGGAAGCCCCAAAGGGCATGTATTTGAAATATCAAAGCTAGAAGAAAGGAAAGAGGCAGAGTTCTGGAGATCCTGGAAAATGTCTCTCTCTTCAGAAATTGATGAAAGACATCAACGCACAGATTCAAGAAAGTTTGTTAACTCCATACAGGATACAAAATTTAATTAGACACATAGTAATAAACTGTTGAAAACCAAAGAGAAGAAAAGCAGCCTAAGTGGAAAGACACTGGACCCTAAAAGAAGTTAATGCTAGCAACACAAACAAGAGAATAGAATGACAACTTTAAAGAACAGAATAAAAATCCTTTCAAGAATAAAATGTAATATTTATAAAAGTTGATCATAAGATTAGTCATAAAGCAAATTAAAAAGCTTGAAATAATTGGGAATATGTCATTTTTCCTCAGTGGAAATAACCTATATGTCAGTGCAAAAAAGTAAACTAGAAAATCCCTTACTGCTTGACATTTAAGCCACACACTAATCAATAAAGCATGAGTCAGAGAAAAAATGATGGAAAGTAGAAAATATCTTAAAGTAAATGATAAGGAAGATACAATATTTCACAACAAATTCATAATTCTAGAAAGAATGTTGATGAATCAATTTCACCAGCATTATGTTCAGAAAAGCTAGCATACATAACTGCACACTGCGATTTCATTTACCTTAAGATGAAAATTCATGAACAGGCTTAATTGCTCTCTACTGTTAGAATTCAGAATGATTCCTGGGGTGGGGTGAAGGGGAGGGTTGGAAAAAATTATCTGGAGGCTGTTGATATGCTAGTAATGTTCTATTTTATGATTTAGGTGCTAGATGTGTTTCCTTTGTAAAAATTCAAGTTGCATATTTAAAACTTAAAGCATTTTTAAGAATGTGTGGATTCCTTGGATTAAAGGTTTACTTAAAAAGGGGCACAATTAACTTCAAGGATATTAACATATTGTCATTGTAGCATTCTTATATTTATGTGTCATGATTGCTTCTCGTTGTTTGAAGATAAAGAGCTAAAATATACCACAGCCAGTAGAAACTGAACCCCAGTCCATGGCCTGGTGGTTAAGGTGACTGGATCCTACATGGCCTATAATACCGTGTGAATCCTGGACCCAACAGTTTGAAAAACACGCCAGGCATTATGTGTATGTGCCCCAAATCCCAAAGAGTGGAAAAAATGGAGGGGAAAAGATTTGGGGTGTGACTGCACTTCATGGGGGGTGTTAAAAAGGAGTATTCAATCCATGTGAACTACTGTGGGAAGCCCCAAAGGGCATGTATTTGAAATATCAAAGCTAGAAGAAAGGAAAGAGGCAGAGTTCTGGAGATCCTGGAAAATGTCTCTCTCTTCAGAAATTGATGAAAGACATCAACGCACAGATTCAAGAAAGTTTGTTAACTCCATACAGGATACAAAATTTAATTAGACACATAGTAATAAACTGTTGAAAACCAAAGAGAAGAAAAGCAGCCTAAGTGGAAAGACACTGGACCCTAAAAGAAGTTAATGCTAGCAACACAAACAAGAGAATAGAATGACAACTTTAAAGAACAGAATAAAAATCCTTTCAAGAATAAAATGTAATATTTATAAAAGTTGATCATAAGATTAGTCATAAAGCAAATTAAAAAGCTTGAAATAATTGGGAATATGTCATTTTTCCTCAGTGGAAATAACCTATATGTCAGTGCAAAAAAGTAAACTAGAAAATCCCTTACTGCTTGACATTTAAGCCACACACTAATCAATAAAGCATGAGTCAGAGAAAAAATGATGGAAAGTAGAAAATATCTTAAAGTAAATGATAAGGAAGATACAATATTTCACAACAAATTCATAATTCTAGAAAGAATGTTGATGAATCAATTTCACCAGCATTATGTTCAGAAAAGCTAGCATACATAACTGCACACTGCGATTTCATTTACCTTAAGATGAAAATTCATGAACAGGCTTAATTGCTCTCTACTGTTAGAATTCAGAATGATTCCTGGGGTGGGGTGAAGGGGAGGGTTGGAAAAAATTATCTGGAGGCTGTTGATATGCTAGTAATGTTCTATTTTATGATTTAGGTGCTAGATGTGTTTCCTTTGTAAAAATTCAAGTTGCATATTTAAAACTTAAAGCATTTTTAAGAATGTGTGGATTCCTTGGATTAAAGGTTTACTTAAAAAGGGGCACAATTAACTTCAAGGATATTAACATATTGTCATTGTAGCATTCTTATATTTATGTGTCATGATTGCTTCTCGTTGTTTGAAGATAAAGAGCTAAAATATACCACAGCCAGTAGAAACTGAACCCCAGTCCATGGCCTGGTGGTTAAGGTGACTGGATCCTACATGGCCTATAATACCGTGTGAATCCTGGACCCAACAGTTTGAAAAACACGCCAGGCATTATGTGTATGTGCCCCAAATCCCAAAGAGTGGAAAAAATGGAGGGGAAAAGATTTGGGGTGTGACTGCACTTCATGGGGGGTGTTTTCTCATTTTCCCTCCTTCTCTCTCTCTCTTTCACTCTTTATGTCTCTCTTGTGAGTGCATATACTCTCTGTCAAAATTAAAAAAGAAAAGTTGGAGCCTTAAATTAAATAAACAATTGTTTTAATTCTTTGTCTAAATAGAGACATAAGTTTAAGTCTTCTCCCAGGAACTTTATTGTTTCAGCAACTATCTACATTTCATATATATATATACTCTTTAAAACATACCTTATTGTCAGATGGGACAACAGACACGAATGTACATAGGATCTTCAAAAATGCACGTTATGAAAAAAATGTGCATAGATTTTAATATTTTGGCACCAAAACCAACTTTTATTTTAATTCCATGTTCCATGAACTTTTTAAAGTTCCTTAACATTACACACTAAATTATCATGCTTTTAATTGAGAAACAAACATCAAAAGAATTATTTTCTTCTCAGCACAAACATCTAAAAATGTATTTTCTTAAACTTAATCAAAGACACTTTAACATCTGATAGGAGAAATGATATTATGACACCTGATTGTAGGATTACTGATCACATAAAACTGACCATGAAGTGAAATACTGTTGTCGTAACTTCCAGCACCATTTCTAAAATTGACTTTTACCTGAAATTAACAGTATGTCTTTAAACATATTGTTTACTTTTAACCTCAATTCAATACATATTAATTAATTCAGATGGTGTAAATATACCACGCTGTATCTAGTGCTGGAGATAGATAGTGTAAGGAAGAAGACAGGATTCTATTCCTCATAAAAGTCACGATCTGTCCTGGCAGAGGTAGGAACTATTTATATTCCACAATGAGGAAGTGGAAATTTTGTTCATCAACCAAATATTACGCCCTTACCCTCAGTTTTGTGTCCTCTCTTGTAGGTGAGAGCTAATGTGCTCTTGTCAGTTCAAAACTCATGAAGACCTTCACTATAAATAGAACGCTAGGATTTTTAGAAAGACTCCTGGTAAGTAGAGGACATGGGCTATTGTCAATTAAGCATGCTTTGTTTAGTTAACTGTTCTTTGTGAAAGTCACTTTTACTTTTATTATAGTTTTATATGTGCATAGTTTAGGGCGAACAGCTCTGTATAATTTGTTATGAAAAATATTCCCATGTTGTGTTTTCTTCTACCTTACCTCACCATTCTTGCTGCCCTTGGGCAGCTATTTTCAATGATTTTAGTTGTTTATTTTTAAAAAATTTTTGTATTTCTAAATAATATTCCCAAGGTGTTTTTTTTCCCATTGTAGATAGCTGCTAATTTTTATTTTAGTTTGAAAAATGAGTCTTGAGTGATCTTACTACTATTGTCTTCCGACACATACTTTCCTCATAATTTTTAGGTGTAGTAAATATTCAGTTTCTACTTCTGTGATGCTATAAATATAATACACCCAGGATATTAAACTCCATGACTTTTTTTTCCTCTTATAGCCAAATAAATTATTTCCCAAGTCTTAATACTCTCCTTTCTCTTTCCCTTTCATTTGCTTAGCTTTCTATATATCTACCTTCTGGAGGTAAATCTCCTTTGAATCTATTGAAATGTAGACTTCATCTTCATGGAGTCATTCCTTTGGAACCGTCTGTCCACTTGCTCCAATCTGAGATGCTTGCTCTCCAGTCCTGCAGTATCATCTGGGATCCTTTTTACTGTTATCCTTTTTCTTTCCTCATTCGTGACAGAGCAATAGTGTGTGTGTGTGTGTGTGTGTGTGTGTGTGAGAGAGAGAGAGAGAGAGAGAGAGAAAGAGAGAGAGATATGCACCCTTCACAGAGTCTGGTCACACCACAACCCCCTTCTTCCAGCCTCCAGCCTGTTGGACCTTGAGCACTCATATGTGTATCCAGTGTGTTTCAGGCTGACCAGTCTGGGGATTTGAACTGTGATTGCCATGTGGAACCTGGCTTCTCTTGAACACCGTGTTACTATTATATTATAGAGCTGGCTCACCATCATCCTTATAATTCTTTTTACTTCTATCTGCTACTGGGCTTCTAATTTTCTGAAACTTTTTATTTTTATTTTTTTAGGAGAATAGCTCTTCCATTAGTTTCTTGAGAATTGTGTGTGGGAAGTGTTTTCTGAGACAAAAACTACACTGTTAGTTTGGTCAAATAGAAGTCCAGATTGAAAAGCTCAGAATTTAAAGGCATTCCTCCATTGTCTTTTCAGCTCCTGTGTTGTTATTAAAAGGTTTGATGCCATGTCAATTCCCATTTTTATTACACTTCTCTCATTCCTCTGGCTTTCCTGATTTTTCTAGTCCAAAGCTCCTTCAGCTCATTCTCCTCTGATGAGAACTCTATCATCTTCTGCTAGAACAAATGGATGGGCCAGTGGGTCTAGGGGTCTAACTTCCTTTATAGGTGTCAATCATTCTTCTGGTTTTCAGTCCTCTCCTCCCTCCCCACCTCAAGAACTGTTTGCTCCTCTTCCAGGGGTACCTAGACCTTGTGCTACCTCTTTCTCAATGGGTTAAGATACCTTGGGGCCAAGTGCTTCCACTCTGTTGCTTAGTTTCAGCTTCTTCAGATATGCTGCCTGAGATTCTACTTCTCCCTCTGCCTTCCAGATTTCAAAACTTCATCCCTGCTGACTCTTCTTCTCTTCCCTTTAACCTTGTGGATTTATGCACCCAAAATATATTTAGTATCATTTTAGTGAAGATTCAGTAGGAGAGCCAAATCCGTGTGTCAATGGGCCATCTTTAACTGAAAGCCATGGCACTGGCTTTTATCATAATCATTATATCTAAGAATACTTTCTCATGAACCCAAACACAAAAAGTTATAGACAACATGCAACTGAAATTATTCTTTATGCCAGGAAACAAAGGCTTTGTCAGAGCACCTCTCTCCTCCAGTGCACTCTCTTCACTCTACCAGCCAGAAGTCTTGAACCTCTTCTCATTGCAAGACACAATAGAGTAGGTTGATCATTTTCCAACCTGTATTAGTGCCCTTTTGCACTTTTTCTTCTTAGACGTAAAACATTTCACCTGATAGAAATATTGAGGCAGAAATTGGCAAGCTCTGGTGTGCAGCAGGGTTATCACAGTCACTAATGATGCATTTCAGAATAACTGAGAGGGTAAATTTCAAATGTATCACCACAAAGACAGTTAAGCACACGTGGTGATGGCTATATTAGCTTAATTTAATAACTTAACTTTATATACCTGTATCAAGACATGATACTCTATTCCAGAAATGTAATATCATTATGATTTGTCCCTTAAAAACAATATAAGTTTAAAAAGACATTGGCTATTTTTCTGGGCTGTGACCATACAGAGTCATAGGTGTGTGAAGAGTATCTTCAAGATGCTCTAAAAGTCCTATTTTATTTGTTATTTATTTTCTCTAGTTGGTATACAGGTAGTGAATTTTTGGGTTGTTGTTGATTTGGCATATTTTTGGATTTATAGACAGGTTTGGTTCAGATAGCAAAATTATTACAACATTCTCATTATTAGTAAATGCATTCACTCTAACAAAATAATACACTCTTTAATGTAACATACACTTGTTTTTTATATAATAGATTGGAGTGCAGTGAAATATGTTCTATATACAAGCTAGCAGAGAAGAGAAAATAATAGGCTAGATTAACAGTCTATACATGAGTGTCTAAGTTTATACCAACATGAGTCATTAACTGAGGGAAATAAGAAAAAGAATGATTTTTGAATGCTTCCTTTATGACATTTGCCTTTGTGAGAACTTGGCTCTTTTTTTAATGTCAATTACCTGATAAACTTGAATAAATGAAAGCTTTCTCAGTCCAGCCTCATATTGATTTGGCTACTGATACTGCAGTACCTCTCACTGCACAGCGGTTATTATGATTCATGCTGGGTTTTGCTGTCAGATAGGTTTCACTGAGGCTTAAGAAGGAAAAAAGCCTGGAAACAGTTACAAAATAAAATGGATATTATGAATGCCATGAATAATGGTGAGAATGCAGTCATGATTGGGTTGTGAAGACACAGCTCTTTCCTTTTATGATCAACTTGCAAAACTTTGTGGTAATTTCCGGATGAACATCAAGTCCATTATAGCTCAGATGAAAGGTAAGAGAGTCTTCCTGCCACTGCATAAGCACCTCCAAGAGTACAACAAACACTTAGCATTATTTATCAACCTGAGACCCTTTGTGGAAGAGTGGCCTGACCTGCAGCCCAAAATGTGACTGCCTTGTGTTTTGAAAAAGATGATCTTTCTTCTGGAAGGGGAGGTGCACAGTAGGGGGAGTTCTGGCTCCCGAGGTCTCTGGCCACTTCACTTTCACAAGAGAAGACAGATCTTCAGTTGTGAAAAATGGACCTTTGCAACCTGCTTTGCATCACAAACTCAGAAAACTGATTGAGATGCATAGGTTGACATCCTGCCTAGTTCTTATTTCAGCTTCAATGGGAAAGATGACACTGGAGGTAACTATTGACCACGTTGACATTTTCCCTCCTGCCCTCCTCTCTTTTCCCTCTTTCTCCTTCCAAGGATGCATTTGTTCCCTTCTCAGTGACTTACATTGCTACGTGAGATACAGAACTGCTTTGCTCCAAATGCATCTTAACTTCCGTGCTCCCTGCTGACCTCAGGACCCATCTTTTAATCCAATATTTTGAGCTCCTCTTTGAAAAAGTTTAAAGAAGTGAAAAGCTTTATCATACTAATTCTGTTCAAAATTTCTGATTTCTATCCAAAAAATATGAAGAGAGTGTCCTTTATGAAAATACATATGATATAAAGCTTTTATTTTAAGGACAGAGTTCTAGACATTTTATTCTCGAACTTCTAATTATTGGTAGAATTCATACACACTGTATATAAACCATTCTAAAGCATAAGTTACAGGTATTCTGACTCTACGGTTGTCAGGTAAAATACAAAATGCCAGTCAAGTTTGAATTTCAGATACACAATGAGTATTTTTTATTGTAAGTATGCCCCAAATATTCTATTTTTATCTTCGAAATAGAACAAATCTATTCCCTGACACTAATTTAACAAAGGAATTTTGGGTGTTAATGGCTCAAATACTACTTATTTGTGACAGAAATGAGAACGTTTCAGGCATGTGTGATAAGACTTAGTTTGTTTTTGAGACACACAAGAAGCTACTATTACTTATGTGTCTCAAGAGAAACTATAACATTTTGTTAGGTTTTTTATTTTGTTTGTTTTGCACTTTATTGCTTCAAATCTACATTTTCTTCTGCATCTCACACTAGTAGTTTATGGGGCCATCATAAAGAAAAATAGGTGAGGCTGTTTATAGGCAATTTAGTCCAAGATCGACTTCTTAAATATATATGTATGTATAGCTGCACAGTTGATGGCATCAGCTCCCATGTTAGCATAGACCTTTTCCTTTCACACATTTGTAATTCACAATATGTAACAGATGATTATTATAGAGAAGATAATCTTGTACCTAAACAGATTTTAGAGCCCAGTGGGTCTGTGGTAGATCTGAGCTCTAATACATTGTAACTATACAGATTGGGAGGAGGTATTGAAGCTCTCTGCCTCTGTTACACCTTCTATTAAATTGCAGTAACAATGATACTCATTTCAGAGGTTTATTGTGAAGACTTAGTATGTTAATGTCAGAAAAGCTTCTAGACTACTGTGTGATATATTCAGGACTATGTAGGTGTTCCATATTTGTTGTTGATATTTTGTTTGCTTTCTGTGTGCAGTTACTATGTCAAGGTTTCTAGAAAAGTCTAATATTCATAGCAATCCTCTGAAATTAATTTTTATGAATATATTTATTAATGTGATATAATTTGCCCAATATGTATCTTTTTCATTTCATGCATTAATGATAATTATAATGATAAATAACAGGCTATTATTATTATTACAGAGAAGATAATCTAGTAGGTAAACAGATTTTAGAACCAATAATTCTGTGATTGAATCCCAATAAAGGAGGATTGAAGTCTAATACTTTTTTATATTATCTTTATCATTTTTTAAAAAATATTTTATACATTTAATCATTATTCCTCACTACAGTTTGGAAAGTGAATTTTCCCAGCATAAATATACTCCACACCAGTTCAGTTGCAGATATCATACACATTATCAACATATAGTCCTCCATTTATGTGTCCCTTAAATGTCTTTGCTCTCTATTTTTCTCCTTGATTTCCTTCCTTTCACCCTCCCCCACCTCCTACCTTTCTCCCACACTATCTTCAGTATCTTCAACCAATTTCCATGCTTCTATATCTTCTAATTTTTCAATTTTCAACATAGAGTGCAGACATTTGGTATATATTAAGTGGGGACATACAATGTCTCTCTTTCTTTCATAGTCTGGCTTGCTTCACTCAGCAATAAATCTTTTTATATCCATCCACCTTGTATGGCTGAGTAGTATTCCATAGTGTATATGTGCCACACTTTTTCAACCCATTCATCTGTTTATGGACATTTGTGTTTGTTCCATGTCTTAGCAATTGTAAATAATGCCTTAAATAAACATAGATGTGCAAGCACTTTTCTGACTAAGCAGTTTCCTATTCTTTGGGTAGCTATCCAGGAGTGGAATTGCCGGATCATATGGTAGTCCTATGTATAGGTCTTTGAGGAACCTCCCTCTTGTTCTCCTCTGAAATTTTTTTACTAATTTACATTCCTACCAACAGTGCAGGAGAGTTCCCTTTTCAACACAACCTTGCCAGTACTTATTATTATCATTTTTTTAATCTTATCTATTATGACTGTGTTTAGGCAGTATCTTGTTGTGGTTTGGGATTGCATCTCTCTTATAAAGAATGTTGAGAATTTTTTCATATGCTTTTTGGTTGTTCATACATTTTCCTTTGAGACTTGTCTGTTCAGCTCATTGCCTATCTTTTAATTGGGTCGATCATTTTCTTTCAAATAAGCTGCTTGATTTCCCTGTATATTCTGCTGATCAATCCCTTACCTGAGGTATAGCTTAAAAATATATTCTCCCATTTCCAGAGTTGTTGATTCACACTAATTATTGTTTCTTTTGTTGTGCAAAACTTCTTAATCTGATGCAATTCCACTTGTCTATTTTTGGAATTATTACCTGTGCTTTGGAGAGCTTTGCCTACTCCATTGTCTCTGAGAGTTTCCCTGGTGTTTTCCACCAGTAGTTTTATAGTTTGAGGTCTTAGGTTTAGATCTTTATCCATTTTTTAGTTGATTTTTGCTAATGGTAAGAGATAGGGGTCCAGTTTCATCTTTCTGCAGGATACCCCGTTTTTCTGTCACCATTTGCTAAAAGGTTTTCTTTTCCCCACTGGATTGACTGGTGACCTTTGTCAAAAATCAACTGGAAACATAATACTTTATATCCACATATTCTTTTGTTATCTACCCCAATACATGCACACTCACGCACATACCTCTACACACACACAGTCTCTCCGAGCATAAAAGTGATTTGTTCTGATGGACATGTTCTACTAGTAGTCTCACTAAATCTAAATACTGAGGCCCATTTTGATAGTAGATAGCATCCACTAATTCTGTCACTTTTCTTCTTTTCATCAAGGTTAGATTCATGAAATCCTAGTACCCCATGACCTACTTTTTACTGGGCTTATTGGTTTTGCTTGCTGTTTTCATCAAGTAATCACATTTGCAATTGTGCCACTTTGAAAAGTGCTGTGACTTCTCTTGATTATAGATGATCCTTCATAGTGCTCCACACTTCACTGGGGCTCTTTTTGGCTATGGGCCAATATACTTTTTCATACTTTGATACACATGACATGATTGTGCAAATGTATACACATGTGTGTATGTTAACTTTATTGTTTAACTTAGTGAGAAACTAATTGCAAATTATCTTTTTTTTTTTGAGAGGCTTTTGCTATAGGGCATGTGCGCTCGCCCGATAGAGAGAGACAGAGAGACAGAAAGCGAGACCCCCCCCCCAGGAGGGATGGCCATGCCCCAGTCCCTTCCCTTCCCTTCTCCTCTTGGTTTCTTGCTTCCATTCTCCTCTTGGGATCTTGGGTACATATGTACATGTGCCTGGTATGAGTTTTAAGCTGCTGGGTCCAGGACTCGAACTGCGGTCGACTACATGGGAGTCCAGCAACATAGCCATTATGCTAACTGATGGTCCCCTATTGCAAATTATCTGATGGTAGCCTAGATTTCAAGAAAATAGGAAAACAAAACTGTTTGCTCTTATGTTGGATGGTGATGTGATAAAAAAAAAAATCCAGAAAAAAAATTAGAAAATGGTGCCAGCAGATGGCATGGTGGTTAAGGTGCTCGACTCCCACATGACTGACCTGGAGGCTTGCTTTCTCACTTTCTCTCTCTGTCTCTGGTGAGTGCATGTGCCCTATAGCAAATTAAATAATAATAATGATAAATAAAATTAAATAAATAATTCTAAAAAAATTGAAGAAATCCAGAGATAGCTTAATTAGGAGGAGTTGTATATTGGTCAAATGAAAATACAGATCATAAAAGTGATGTAACCTCATTAAAGCCATAACCAGTTTTAGATGGTTATTTTAGATAAAAAACAAAAACAAAAAACACATTCCAGCAATTTAGGCCAGTTTGAAATAAAAATAATTTTAAACAGAGCTTTCAGTATCTTCTGTAAAGAAGACATTTTTTAGTGATAGTAAGGATTTATTCTTATCTACATTTATTGAACCTCTGATTGACATTTCCTTTGCTTCTCTCTCCCTCTAACCAACAGGACTCTCTCCTCCTCACTCTGGATAAAATGCCATTCGCAATCTTTTCCCTGGTCCTTTAAGCCTCTTTTCTCCCTCCGTTGTCTGTAGCCTTATCCTTTTGTCTCTCCAAACCAAGCTCTATATTCTGCAAATGCTCAATAATTGCCCCCATCTCCAGACCACAGAGGGCAGAAGAAAGTGAGAAACTGCAAGTAGTATGAGGACCTTCCCGGAGAAGAAGGAAAAAAGGCCAGGAACAGTCACATGCTCTTTTTCACTCTTCCTTCTTTTCTTTCTTTTCTTTTTGTGTGGTCACATTCGAAACACTCAGAAGTCACAAATAAGATAAAATGATTTCAAACATTACTACACAGCTAAGTAAATACAATTTATATTTGCCCATTCTACAATTAATATATTTATTGAACCTATCAAAGTACAAGCTATTTATGACACTGATGATTTCTTTGTCTCTCTAACACACTCACACACACACACACACACAAACAGTTCTTCACTGGTCTACACTTGAAGTTAACCAATGCACCCATTTGATTTTGCACTGTTAATCCCAGACAAATTATTTCCCAGCGAGTTCAAATCTTTCATTTGTAGACATGCTGTTGTCTAAACAATAATGTTGTTACCAAATGAAACTGAGAGATGTGACAAGAAGGTCAAATACGGGATTTGTAATGACGTATTTTTTTTTGTAATGATGTATTTTTAATAATTTCATCTTCAGTGATGCCTTGAGAAAAAGATGCACAATATTATCAAGAATTGGTTTCTATACTTGTGTGATAAACAAAAGCTTGATGCTAATAAAGTAAAACAAGGATTTGATGTTTTTGATGTGAGAAACAAGGAAAGTAAATGGAGAAATTTTGACAGTGAGAAAGTTATGAAATATTAGTATCAGCAACAGCAACTACATTTATTGACGTTCTGCTAGAAATGATGAAAAGCTTTAAGCATGCATTATCTCATGTATCCTTTGCATCTGTGCAGCTGTAGATATTGTTACCCCCCTTTACCTGAAGTCTATATGGATTAAGTAGCTGCCTACAGTTTATCACATGGCTTATAAATTGGAGATGTGGGATTCCAATCCAACTCTACCTGATTGAATACTGTGCTTTAAACTTTGTGGTAAATATACATGTATGTGCACATGTATATTACACATCTAGATGTGTATATAGCTAGCTAGCTAGCTAGAGAGATACACATAGAAATGGCCTCCATAGGTAGTTTGTGATTTAAAATATGGAGCAGGTATTTAGGACATGGAAACAGCTTTTAAAGGATTTAAAGCAATGAGGTAGGTGATCATAATACTGTTAGTCGCACAACTGTATGCTTGAAGACTAAAAGAAATAGAGAATTGAAGAGTGAAAGTGGAACAATGTCACAGTGGATTCTCTCAGGTATAGTAATTCATCATCATTTTTCATATCCTTTCTCTGGTGCCTTTTCTGCTACTTTTATCTGCTTATTTCCTGCAAGTGTATTATTTCTCCTTTCATTGATTTTTGCTTGAGCAGAATTTTTTTTGCCTCAGGATTCTTGAATTTACTTTCTCTTTCTGATCCTCTTGACATCTGCCTTCAAGGTTGAGTGTCCTCATTAACTGTGGTAACTGGCCATTGGTGGATTGTGCTAAAACAGAAGACCATGGGCAGGGAAGTGACTGCTGTTTCACAGGTGTTCTCGGAGAACGGTTTGTCCAGAGCATCACAACATTCCCAGGCAGTGAGGTCAGGGCCTGTCATTTATGGGCATACTATGAGACCCTCATTCCTGAAAGAGAATGGGGAACCAGCCTGGTCATGCTTTAACACAAACCTCATATAACACCATTTGGTATGATGAACAGTGTCTGGCTTTCGTTAGTCTTGGACAACTCTTATATGAATATCAAATAGCTAAATGTGTCCTTAAACCTCTAATGGGACTGTAATTCTATAGACCACATTCTCTTTAGCTGACAGTAAGTCTAGGGGCCAAAGCACGGCGTGGACTATCATGCACATTGGTTTCGATGCCCTCTTGGTGCACTAGAAAATGATGGTGTTATGGAATCTCTCAGGTCTCTGGCTTCCCACTAATAGCAGGAAGTCATCGATATGACAGAAACTCACACTTGCAGAGTGCTCAGAGTCATATACGAGATGCTGTGGGTTCATAGCATTTAGACATAGTTGCTAGCCTTCGAAATGTACTGGCCTGTGGGGAGACAAGGAAAATCACTAGAGAACTGGAACACTAAAAGTAGATACTCCAGAAGCTCCCATCAGTTGGAATTCTGTGAAGTGTTTGAGAGCATATGGTGCCTTCATATTGTGTCTTAAATTTTACCCCACAAAATGGGCCTGATTTCACCTTGCAGTAGCAGGTTCTCCTGTGGTCTGGGAAGTGTATTAGTAATCACTTAGAACAAGTTCATAGCTTCCGGTAATGTTCTACAATATTGAGTTGCAATCAAGATGTAACAGTCAATATAGCAAATATTGTGTTCTTATTTTACAGCTAAAAGCATTGCTAGAGAATAAAAACTACCTATTAATCCTACAATTCTTGGTCTTGATATATTTTATTTCTAGTATGTGGACAACCTAGTAGTGACAATGTGAATTACACAGGGACTGTCTAGAACAAGGACCCTTAAATTTCAGCAGCACTTGGAAGGAGAGAAAGCTTGCTGGGCTCCACCTTGCTGCTTCTGATTAGCTGGGTCTAGAGCAGAATCCATAATTTCAATTATTATTTTTTTTAAGATACAGTCTCCCTATGTTGCTCTGGCTGGCCTTGAATTTAAGATACAGTCTCCCTATGTTGCTCTGGCAGGCCTTGGGGTTCTCCTGCCTCAGCCTTCGGTGTAGTTTGGAGCACAGGAGCTCACTACAGTGCCTGGATGTAATTTGCATTTCTAACAAGTTTCCAGATGATGCTAATTCTGCTTCTCCAGGGACTACACTTTTAGAACCATTCTTTTAAAATTCCAGAAGCTACACTTTAATACTAAAGTTCTCCTGACTTCTCTCTGAAAGACAGTCAATAAAGAAAGACTAAATGTTCAATTTATGAAAAGAATTTATTACTCTCTTAAGGCAATATTAACAGTATAGAAGAAACTTAGACGTTTTAGGGGAGAGTGATAGACCAGAGCTGTTTTATGGTTGTCATCTGCTCTGAAAATGTACTTTATTTTTCTTTTGAATACTGTATACCACATTTTTACTATATTGATGTATTTTAAGGAAAATTACAGGCATCATGGCATTCTACCTCATAAACACTTTAGTATGTATCTGTGAAAAATGGAAGAGCCCAGCCATGGCAGCACAGGCAGTAGGAGCTGTTGGGTAGTGCTAGAGCAATGATGGGAAGGACCAAGCTTGGTTTTCTGGTAAACTTGAACCTACAGATGTGTCCATGATGTTGGCTGGCTAGAGGGCTTTAGAAAGGATTGCAGTGGGTTAAGACCCTTGGAGGTCCCCGTCTCCCTCTCTCTCTCAAGTGAGCAATAAATAAACTAGAAAAGTGAGAACATTTTCCTGTAACCAATTAGCATTGTTATCACCAAACAAAATTGACAATAATTACTTAATATTATCTATTCCCATTCATATTTATATCCCTTTTTATAAACCCAATATCTTTTTTTAGAATTATGTATTTAATTAAATTAATTAATTTACTTATTTACATTAATTTGGCCAGTGAGAGACAGACAGAGAGAGAGAAGGGGAGAGAGAGGGAAAGTGAGAAAGTAAGCTTCTAGTTGGCCATGTGGAAGTCCAGTCCCTTAACCACCTTGCCACCTTCCAACCAGGTAGACCCAATATCTTTAACTCCTGTAAAATTCAAAAGGCCAACAGTAGATTAATATAACTTTCATGTTAATCAGATTATGTTAGCTTATTTAAAGATGACTTAGACATTTTTGTATTTTTTTAAATAATTATTTTTATTTAACTTTATTTATTTATTTTAATTTGACCAGAG
>NW_006159898.1:1016529-1033774 GCF_000334495.1 Tupaia belangeri chinensis | reverse complement strand
AGAGAAGGGAGAGGGAGGGGGAGAGAGAGAGAGAGAGAGAGAGAGCGAGAAAGTGAGAAAGCAAGTCACCAGGTACAGGACTTGAACCACGGTCGGCCATGTGGGAGTCCAGAGCCCTTAACCACTGCACTACCTACTGGCTCTGACTTAGACATTTTGTATTATCTCAAGTCAACTCAAGATCATAAATCATCTGAACTATCTCATTGACAATCACTTAATTTTTTTCTCTTTAACCATTATGTCTTAATTACCAACAAGGACCAAGATACTAGAAAATATACTAGTCATTAATTCACCTTTTCTGTAAATTATTTTTATAGCATGTTAGATATCTCTTGTTTTATTAAAGCAACAGTATCTAGACAAATATGATGCTGCTTGACCAATAGAACCCTAGACAAAAACATGTTTGAAATTGTGAAGATAGTCATCTGTAAGATTTTTCTTTTTAACATATTTGAAGATAGCTTATCTGTCAAAAATTTACTTAAATTACATGAACTTACAAAGTATTCAGATTAATTTGTATGAATAGTATTATTTATTTATAAGGCAAATTAATAAAATTCCTTAAGGATTTTACCATATAACATACAATGTAGTACAAGTACAGACACACACACATACACATACATGCAAACAAAAGATCTCATTCTAACAGAGAGTTAGGGCAATTGAGAACTACTAAAAAGGAATAAGCAAAGACTTGCTCCCCCTGAGCACAAAATAAGTTTGGGATCTAGAAAGTATGTTGTGGCCTCCCTTCACACTCTATGATGGAGACAGTTGAAGGGAACAAGGGACCAACAACTCTGAGAAGAGCAGAGTAAGTGGCTCTGATATCAACTAAGAAATCAATTAACTTGAGAAATCTCTATATTGTTCTCCACAGTGGCTGTACAAATTTACATTCCCACCAGCAGTGCAGGAGAGCTCCCTTTTCACCACAGCCTCCTGAGCACTTACCATTTTTTATTTATTTTTATTTTAATCTTAGCCATTCTGACTGGCATTAGATGGTATCTCAGTGTGGTTTTGATATGTATTTCCCTTCTGATAAGGTATGCTGCACATTTTTTCATATGCTTTTTGGCAGTGCAGATGTCTTCCTTGGAGAATTGTCTATTCAGCTTATTTTCTCATGTTTTAGTTGAACTGTTTTTTTTTTTTGGGGGGGGCGGGGAGTAAATTGCTTGAGTTCCCTATATATTCCGATTACCAGTCCCTTATCTGAGGCATAGTTTGCAAATATATTCTTTCATTCTGAGGATTTTCTCTTCACACTAATTATCATATCTTGTGCTGTGCAGAAGTTTTTTTGACATAAACCCACTTGACTTTTTTTGAGATTATTGTCTGTGCCTTGGGAGTCTTATTTAAAAAATCTTTTCCAATTCCAATGTCTCTAAAAGTTTCTCCTGCATTTTACACCAATAATTTTATAGTTTGATATTTTATCTTGATCCATCTTGAGTTGATTTTTGCTAATAATGAGAGATAGATGTCCAATGTCATCTTTATGCAGGTGGATATCCAGTTTTTCCTTCACCATTTGCTGAAGATATTTTCTTTTTCCCACTGGATTAACTTACCTACATCTATGTGCCTATTTTTGTGCCAGTACCATGTTGTTTTGACTATCACAACTTTTGTAATATATTTTGGAGTCAGGGAGTTAGATGCCTCCTACTTTATTCTTTTTGTGCAGTATTGCTTTGGTGATATGGAAACTTTTATGATTTCAGACACATTTTATGATTGTTTTTTCTAATTCTGTGAAGAATGTCTCTGATAATTTGATTAAGATTGCATTGAATTTATAAATCAATTTGTGCAGAATTGCCATTTTGATTATGTTAATTATTTCAATCTAGGAAGATGTGATGAGCTTTCACTTTTTTTGTTTCATTTTCAATATATTGTTTAAATTTTTCATAGTTTTCCTTGTAGAAGTTTTTGACTTATTTGGTTAGATATTTTCCTAGGTTATCTAATTTCTTTTTGGTTATTACAAATGGAATTACTTTCTTCAGTTCTACCTCAGTCTATTCAATGTTGGTGTGTAGAAATGTTACAGATTTTTGTATGTTGATTTTGTATCCTGTCACTTTACTGTATTCATTTATCACTTCCAGAACTTATTTTTTAGTGTTATTTTGGGTTTTCTATGTGTATGATCATGTCATCTGCAAGTAGAGATAATTTTATTTCTTTTCCTTTTTGAATACCTTTTATTTTATTTTCCTGTCTGATTGCATTGGCTAAGACTGCCTGTAGTTTAATGAAGAGGATTGGAAAAGGTGGGACTCTAGTTTTTAGTGGAAAAGCTTTCAGCTTTATCCCATTCAGTATATCGTTAGCTGTGGGTTTTTCATATACGACTTTTATTGTGTTGAGAAGAGTCCCTTATATGATGACTTTGCTGGGAGCCTTAATCAGAAACAGATGCAGTATTTTATCAAATGCCTTTTTTGCATCAATTGACATAATCATCTGGTTTTAAACTTTCCTTCTATTGATATATTACATTTATGGTTTTGCATATATTGAACCACCCTGCATTCCTGGGATAAAGTCAACCCAATCATGGTGTATAATCTTTATAATGTGTCATTGGATATAATTTGCTAATATTTTGTGAGGATTTTTGCGTCTGTATTCATCAGGAATATTGGTCTGTAGTTTTCTTTTTTGTGATATCTTTGTCTATTGTTGGAATAGGGATGATGGAGGCATCATAGAGTGAATTTGGGAGGATTCCTCAAAAACCTACAAGTAGAAATACCATACAATCCAGTAATTCCCCTCCTGGATATCTACTCAAAAGAAAGGAATACACTCAGTCAGAAAAGTGCTTGCATATATATGTTTATTGAAGCATTATTCATAACTGCTAAAACATGAAATCAACCCAAATGTCCCAGAACAGATGAATGGATTGAAAAAGTATATTCTTTAGTATACGCTAGGGAATAGTACTCAGCCATAAAAACGATGAGACCCTGGTATTTGATTGAAAATGGATGAATATGGAAGATCTGATGCTTAGTGAAGCAAGCCAGACTATGAAAAAGAAGCATTGTGTGTTCTCATTTAATGTATACTGAATGTCTGGACTTCATGAATGAAACTGAAAGATTGGAGGCTACAAAAGCATGGAAAGTGGGACCAGCAGTTAGCGTAATGGCTACGTCACTGGACTCCCATGTAGTCGACCGTGGTTCACATCCCGGACCCGGTGGCTTAAAACTCATGCTGGGCACGTGTGCGTGCCCAAGATCCTGAGAGGAGGATGGAGGAGAAGGGATTGCGGCATGGCCATCCCCGCTGGGGGGTGATTTCTCGCTTTCTGTCTCTCTGTCCCTCTGTCTGTCTGGCACGTGCCCTATAGCAAAAACCTCTAAAAAAAAAAAGGCATGGAAAGTAACTATGGATACTAGAGACAGTGTGGGAAGACAGTGGAGAGTGGGGTGGAGGTGGGAATGTAAAAAAGTAAGAAAATAAAACTGAAATTAAGAAATTAAAAATTGAAAAAAAATTAATTAACTTATTCATGATAGATAGAGTTACCTAAGGCTTAGCCAATTTGATGGTATACAATGGAGCCAGATCCAATGTCAGTATTTGTCAGTCCAAGGTCTGGAGGAGACCAAGGGTCCTTTTTGTAGTTGGTTGGAGGGCCTCAGGTAAGTCTCCCTTGAGCCTGAAATATTCCTTCAATTACAGAGGCCACCATTTGGAAGATCTCCTTTTGTTCTCAGGAACATTGCTGGTCTCATTCCCTTTTCTCTATTCACCTGCTCTCATGGTTATTAAAGACCTTGAAGGCAAGGTGTATGAGTTCAGATTGTGGGGTCTAAGGGTCCTCTCCTAATTTTTGGAGTTTACATAGAGTATTAGGGGCTGACTGGGAAATGAAATGCATTGTGAGGTTAGCTTGGCCTTTTCTGGAGTCTGGATCTAAGTTAATGTAGAGACGAAAGGCCTTTGAAAGCCCAGAGAAGGAGAAAGCAAGGTTTTCATTTGGGTTATGGGTAATTTATTTAACCTTATTATAATTTATAGGCTCAGTGTGGCCTATTTCATCCCCTCAATAAGGCAAGAGAGGTTGTGGCCTCCCCGTCTATGATCTGCAAACCCATTTGGATAGTCCCAATGAGAATATTGGTCAGGAACAGCTGTGGATCCAGGGACATAAGCATTGGGTTGCCTCTGATTAAATATCACCTCTGTATTTCCTTGCTTCAACCCAGATGCAGCCTCCTTCTTCAAGATTAATCTAAATAAAGAATGTCCCACCAGGATAAACCATAAGGCAGAGTCAGATATTCAAATTCCTTAGTAAATTTAGTTGGATTGAAAGAGAAATTGCCCAGATTGGCCTCAATTTGAGAGAGATCAGATTGAAAAGGGGGCATGTACTCTGATAATGCCATCAGTTCCAGCTATTTTGTGTTAAGGGAAGCCTGTGTGCTATGTCAGAGGATCCCTGAAAGGATAGATCAGAGTGAGTGTGACCTTGGGAGGGGGAGGAGAAGTGAAGAAGAGGAAGTGGAAGAGGGTGGAGAGGCAGGTGAAAGCGAAGATGGGGTTGAGGAAGGATTCTTAAGGTGGCTCAGGTAGATAATGCGGGGAGGAGCTGACGCTGACAGAGCCATGTCCTCAAAGTCTTGGTTGGGGAAAAAGGGTAAGAAAATAAGTGAGAAGAAGTATTTGATAGTAGGGACAAAGATAAGGATTTCGAGAGGGTTCAAGGAAATCCTGAATGTAAGCCACTTCTACCCATTTCTTTTTTTCTTGCCTTTTTTTTTTTTTTTTTTTTAAGGTTTTTGCCATAGGGTATGTGTGCTATCAGAGAAAGACAGAGGAATTGAGAAGGAAAGTGGTCATGTTGAAAAATAATAATGATAACAAATGGAATTAAATAAATAAAATATAAAAAAAAAAAAAGAGAGGGATCACTTCCCAGGGGGAAGGCCTTGCTGCAATCCCTTCTTCTCCATTCTTGTCCTCTATCCATTTCTTAAGTGTGTGAGAGTGTCTAGCTGAAGAATAGTATTGAAATTCAACAATCCATTTATTGGCCAGATTTCCTCATTCTCCAGTTTATATTGGGACCAGAATGTGTTGTAGTAGAAAATTAGGCATTTGACCTTGAGGTAAGTAAGTCCTAGAGCTCTTAGGTTCTTTTTTTTAAAAAAAAAATAATTTATTCGTTCATTTATTTTAATTTGATCAGAGAAGAGAGAGAGAGAGAGAGAAAGAAAGTGAGAAAGCAAGCCACTAGGTTTGGTACTCAAACTGTGGTCAACCATGTTGGATTGTACAGTGCCTTAACCACCATGTCACATGCTGGCCCCAAGCTTTTAGATTCTTTTTTTCTTTTTAATTTTATTTAACTTTATTTATTTAATTTATTTATTTTAATTTGACCGAGAGAAAGAGAGAGAGCGAGAGAAAGGGAGAAAGCAAGTTGTTAGGTCTGGGACTCAGTTCCTGGTCAGCCATGTGGGAGTCCAATGCCCTTAAACACCCTGCCACCTGCTGGCCCTGAAGTTTTTATGTTCTTAAAGAGACATCCTAAGGGGGAGTCCTTGGCAGGGGCTGACTGGGTGTTTCCTGTGGTGTGTACTAGGAGAAAGACAATGGAGAAAACTTTCAGGATTTCTCAGGACATTAACAGTGTCACAAGGCAGAGAAACTTAGAGGTCTGTTCCAGGCTAGGCATCTCTGAATCTGGATACAGATCTGTCCCCAGAGTCAGACATCCCCAAGTCTGAGGATGAGACCAACAGTAGGGAAATATTCAGAGGTCATCCCACAATTCGGAATCCCTCCAGGAAGTGACAGGCCTGATGTCAGTGTTTCCAAAATCTGAGGACCTGTCACTTCTGACCAGTGATAGTTAACATCCTTGGAGTAAAAAGTGGGGAAAATGGGGCAAGGGGTCAGGTCTTTGTCATCAAAGAACCACAGATGCACACTGGTAATAAAGAGGTTAACTGCTGAGCTAGACAGGTTGGATAGAAACAAGAGACAGTAAAGGAAGCCCTTTGACAACCTCAGAGACTGGACCAGGATGTTTATTCGGACTTAGTACCTTAGGTGCAAGTCTAAGGGTTCAAGGGATAGATAGTGTTTCCCGGCACAAGGGAGAACTTCCTGACACAGAGGAAAAAAGAGGGAGCTCTCTGTGCAGAAGAGTCTCTACATGGAGGACAGAGTTCCCCATACAGAGCAGAGAGGTCCTGCAAAGAGGAGAGAGTTCTTCATGCAGAGGAAGGAGTCTCTGCACCAGGGAGAGAGTTCCTCTTGCAAAAGAGAGATTCCCCATGTGGGCTATCAAATGTTAGGGTGACCTGTGTTGTGGGCTGTGAAAGAATTCACAGACTCTGAGAGTAAGTGGATAGAAAAAGTTTATTGACTTTCCAAGGGAAGAAATGGTCAGATGCAGAGAGTTGCATTGGCTTCATATTCAAATTTCTTACTGTTTTTTTTCTAAAATATCTTTTCAGCTGGCTTGTCCATACCAGGACCTCATCCAGGAAAACCAATTGCATTTGAGTACTGTATCATTTAAGGCTTTTTAAATTTAGACTAGTTCTGACTTGCTAAAAGAAAGAGCTATTTATTCTATAGACTATTTGACTTTTCTGGATTTGTCTCATATCCTTGTAGAAAAGCTTGATTAAGTCATGATAAATATTTTGGTAAGAGTGCACAGTAGCTGATTCACGTACTCCCTGCTGCATTGTGTCAGAGGACACAACGTGTCTGGTTTCGCGCCATTCACATCCCCATGACTGTCTAATGACCTTCTGGTTGCCCACCAGGATGTCACATTTTTCCCTCGCTACAAAAAAGTAATCTGTGTACTGTCACCTTGGTATGAGGCAAATGTCCACGCCACTCATACCATTTTATCTTCTGATTTTAATGACATGTGATCATTCTTGCTTAAATCAATAATATCACTAAACCTACAAAATGACAATTTACTAATTCCGTCATTCTTTCTACATATATTAGCTAGTATACTTTTAAAATTAGAGCTTTGTTCACAACTGAGGCTGCTTGTTCCCTTTGAAGGTGCATTTTCTACTGGAAAGTTCAGTCTTTCTCATAACTTACCATGATTCAGAGTAATTTGTTTAATCAGTGTCTCCGATGTTGACAAATGGAATATTCTAGTTTTCTCTGAGGGAGTGTCATCAAGGACAGGTCAGATTAAAGGCGGTTCAGTTGCCTACAACCATTATTCCAAAAATGTAGCCACGTGACACGAGTAAGCTGTCAGGAAGCGATGAGCTGAGTACCAAAAGACAAGTAATTGTGACAGGAAACAGGTGACCGTGCTTCCAAGAAAACTCATGGCCTCAGATTTTCTTGTTACTCATTTCGGACTAAAACATTCAAGGAAGATGCACCCAGCCGGTGAAGTATTGCCAAGAGAGAAGACACACACCATTTGCTTTGAGAGTTCTTCATTCCAAGATGGCTTAATAAAGCCGATCCAGATTGGAGAAGGATGGCCACTAATTTTTAACAGTAAAAACATATATGGGGATAATAAGACAGTTTTAAGGGGAATGTAATCTTTGCAATATGTTTGGTTGGAGCCTATTTTAGGAATGGCATTGGTGAAAAAAAAAAACGCTGTTCTTTATTGTATTTCTAACCATGCTGAGCTTGCAAAGGGAAAACAGACTAAAGTCATTAGATGAATGTAGTAAGGCAGTTAAATGTAAACATAAGGGAAATGATTTATACGGGCGTCTTCAGCAGTTTTCTATGTCCTGAAGTTCATTTGAAAAAAAAAAAAAGAAACACATCTACTGGAAAGTTCAGTCTTTCTCATAACTTACCATGATTCAGAGTAATTTGTTTAATCAGTGTCTCCGATGTTGACAAATGGAATATTCTAGTTTTCTCTGAGGGAGTGTCATCAAGGACAGGTCAGATTAAAGGCGGTTCAGTTGCCTACAACCATTATTCCAAAAATGTAGCCACGTGACACGAGTAAGCTGTCAGGAAGCGATGAGCTGAGTACCAAAAGACAAGTAATTGTGACAGGAAACAGGTGACCGTGCTTCCAAGAAAACTCATGGCCTCAGATTTTCTTGTTACTCATTTCGGACTAAAACATTCAAGGAAGATGCACCCAGCCGGTGAAGTATTGCCAAGAGAGAAGACACACACCATTTGCTTTGAGAGTTCTTCATTCCAAGATGGCTTAATAAAGCCGATCCAGATTGGAGAAGGATGGCCACTAATTTTTAACAGTAAAAACATATATGGGGATAATAAGACAGTTTTAAGGGGAATGTAATCTTTGCAATATGTTTGGTTGGAGCCTATTTTAGGAATGGCATTGGTGAAAAAAAAAAACGCTGTTCTTTATTGTATTTCTAACCATGCTGAGCTTGCAAAGGGAAAACAGACTAAAGTCATTAGATGAATGTAGTAAGGCAGTTAAATGTAAACATAAGGGAAATGATTTATACGGGCGTCTTCAGCAGTTTTCTATGTCCTGAAGTTCATTTGAAAAAAAAAAAAAGAAACACAAAACAAAACAAAACAAAACAAAACAGCACTGTAGGTTAAGAAACCATTTCCTGCTACCTCAGGTGGAAGTAAAAGTAAGTGTCAAATTATTTTGGTAAGGCTGCTGGTGATAGTTACAGTCACAGATTTGAACCAGGCAGGTCCAAGCAGTTAACTTCCAGCAGATGTGTTAGATTCATCTCTCTTGTATGTTGCCAGCCCTTCATTTTGTGGAAGTCTCAGCCAAAGGGAGGTGAAATGTCTTTGATTTCTGTGCTCTGATCGTCTGAAGAATGTGACTATGGTGGATTTATTCATGTTAAGGATAGACTCCTTTTTCCCCTCTGCCCCCTTTCCTGGAGAACCTGAAACTACGCCCTGGAAAGCCACATGAAACTCTGTTTAGTCCATTCTGTTACTAATAGAAAATCCCTGCGACTGGGTGATTTACAAAAATAGAGGTTTATGGAGCTCCTAGTTTGGAGGCCCGAAGTCCAGAGGATAAAACTGGTGAGCTTTTCCTGTTGGCGGGTCCCCGGGACATGCAGGGCACCACGTTGCAAGCAAGCAGGAGTGTGTGTCTGTGTGTTCACTGCTCCGTGTGTGTGTCTCTTGGTCTTGTTCCCCTCCTGTAAGCCTACCAGGAGTCACTCATGTCCCATAGTAACAACTTAATCACCCCAAAGGACCCACCTTTTGACACCACAAAGGTATTAGGTTTTCTCTGAACATTTGCACTACCAAACCCCAACAAAGGAGTTTTTGGGGGACACAAGCCATAGCAGCACCTGTCCGGGGACCTCTGCCCCGGACTCCTATTGGATCAGTGTTAAATCTAAGCTGTTACAGATCTTTCATCTCTGCTATATTCTCTCATTCATTCTCTGGTTTTGGAATACATTACTGGCTTCCAAATGTATATGTAAAAGTACATTCTAGATACGTAAGTTTTGTTAGTATGGGAAGTTGAGGGAAATGACATTGTGCCAAATAAAATGGTACTGATAACATCATTTTTTTTACTACAGAAACATTTACTGAATACTTGCTAGGTATCGGAAAGAAATAGCTATTGTTGTTGTTGTTAGGGGTCATGTATGCTCACCAGAGAGACAGAGAGAGAGAGGAAGAAGAGAAAGCAACACCCATGGGGCACGGTCAAGCTGACATCCCTCCTCCTTCATTGCTCCCTCCCTTTGAGATTTTGGGCATGTATACACACAGTTGCCAGGTGTGTTTCTCAAGTTATGGGAGCTGGCATCGGAACTGTGAGATCATCCATGTGTAATCCAGTGCTCTTGACCAACAGGCCGTGGACCTGGCCCCCCAGTCTCTCTCTTATATAATAAATTATGGTTATGTATTCTCTATCCATTGTCTTATTGACAAATAATGATTCTTCAAAGCAATGTAGTCAATAAATAAGGATTGAAAAATGCTTTTGTTCTTGTACATAGGTCTTTGACTGCGACTTAATCACATTTAAACAATAAGAGAAGAGAAACTAAGATACTTCCAATTTTGTTTATTACCAATTATCTTGGTCCTTTGAATGTTTCATTCATAGTTTAATGCTTGTTTATTTATGACAGAGTATTTGGTATCGCATAATTTTATAATAATAACCCAGTGATTCATATTCTTACTAAATTCAGTTTCATGTGTACACTTTATCTTTCATCCATGGTCCTCATTTGCATTTGAGATGATTTATCTTTGGTTTTAAGACAAGTGGGAAAGAAAATAGGAGACACTTTGCACCTTTGTAGATCCTTTGGGTGCAATAAACAGTGCAATAAATTGGTAACTGAAATAACTCTGCAGTTCTTTTAAGAACAGTTTTTTTTTTTTTTTTCAGGTCTATAAAATTAAAAAAAATAAACTCATCCCTGGTAAGTCTTCTGAAATCAATTAGTTGTATCTCACAGCCAATAAAGTCTTTCACTGGAGGTTTTGATGTGTGAGTTATGTAGACTTCAAAGGAAACTTCTGCAATGTGGGATGAAATATAATTTCAAGAATTTTAATTCTGCTTTAGTTCAGAACCAGAGGGCAATTGTACTCAATATTCTCTGCACTGGCAAAAGTCTTTGGATTTAGATAGCCATGACTGTTCAAAATGAGAGAATTTAATTGGGAGTTGAAGCTGTATGGGATTTCTTAGGCAAAGGTTGTAGTATTCCTGAATTCTTGTTCCTTCATTAAAAAAAGGAAAAAGTTTAGGGACCAGTAGTTAGCGTAATGATTATGTCGCTGCACTCCCATGCAGTCGATCGCGATTCAAGTCCCAGACCCGGTGGCTGGAACTCACACCGGGCGTGTGTGCGTGCCTGCCCAAGATCCAGAGAAGAGAATGGAGGGGCAGGAATTGGGGAATCGCCATCACCCCTGGGGCGGTGATTTCTCGTTTTCTGTCTCTCTGGCAAGCACACATGCCCTGTAGCAAAAACCTCTTAAAAAAAAAAAAAAAGGAAAAAGCTTCTATGTTTTCTATACCTGGTGTAAAAAATATTGTAAATGAAAGTACTGTTTTATTTGATGGTATTACATAGGGCATCTTCAGAAAAGTTCTTGGAAAATGCATATTATGACGAAACTATGCACGGATTTAAAAGATTTTTACACCAAAATAAACTTGAACTTCAATTCTACTTTTCCATAAACTTGTTGACGTACACTCATATATATTTATAGAGAACTTTGACATCAAAGTACTGGCTATGGGGAAGAATGATTAGTCATAACTCGTTCAGGAACGTGTAGGATAGCATAGGCCTCTAAGTGTCTTCTAGGATGGTCCGCTCACACTCTGGGAGAGACAAGGAACGCAGTCAGGCCCACCTCCACAGCTGACCTTGCTGCCTTGCATGCCTTGGTTACAACTCTCCCATACGACTTCTTTCTGGCTGCTAACTTTCTCCAGGATTTGGGGGCCAACAGAATTTAAAAAAATAAATAAATAAATTGCCAGAGGGCACGTCCACTTGCCAAAGGAAAACAACGGAGAGGGGAAGTGAGAAAGCACCCCCTGTGGGGTTTGATCATGCCACAATTTCTTCTCCTCTATCTCTCTACCCTGTCAAGATTTGGGGCACACATTTACATATGACTGGCATATTTTTTAAGCTTCTGGGTCCTAGTATTTTGAATCATGAGGCCACCTATGTGGGATCCAGCTGCCTTAACCACCATGCCACAAGTGGCCTGCAATTTTTTTTTTTCAAGTTTATTTCTTTCCTTCATAACCGAGAGAGATAGAGATAGAGAGACAGAGAGACAGAGAGAATGTGTGAGGGAGAAACCCCCAATAGGGTCTTCATGCCACCATCCACAGCCAGCGGTACCCAGCCCTGGATCCTCGATATACACCACCCTACGTGTGAAGGGAATTCTCCACACACGAACCTGGGACTGTCCTATCTCGGTCAGTCTCACAGAGCATGGTGCTAACACTGTGTCAGTGTCTGAAGTCTCACCATGGGATATTTGTTCACATCCTCCAGTCTTTATTTTGATGCCAGGAGGAGATGCTCCTGGCCTTTCTTAAACCAGACGATGCCTGTGCCATGTTTCTGCTGTGGCATGCTCAGTGCGTACAGCTGAAAGAGACACCATGGCATTGGAATGTGAGCCCAGCCCAAAGTAGAACAAACCTGAGAATCACAGAACTCCAGGATTGGTAAGATCTTTTAAGTTTAGGAATTTAATACCTCCTCTCTGCCCAGCATTACTTTCTGTGTGTGGTCCTGCAGTCCACTTTGACTTTACATAGCTCTGTTAGATTTGTGAAGTCACTGTAAGAAAATCTGTTTATCTTCTTCCAGTGTCTGTGCATGAGTCCTGCTTGGAGAATTAGAATGTTCCAAGGTGTCTTTCGGCGTGACTACTCTTTATTCTCATAATGCTGAGTGTCTTAGCTCTTCAAGCCAGACCAGTCGGTGAGAACTCACAGTATTGGGACATAATAATTTATTCAACAGACTTGTGGAATTCCTAGTAGGTACCAGACACTATTTTATGTGACAGATAGACAGAAGTAAATAAAAAGAGGAAAACAATCAATCCTCTAACTTACTTCTTCAAGGATAACCATATCTGCTGCTTAAGTAAAGACTATAAGAGGCCATGGGAAAAAGTTGAGAGGGCAGGTCAGCAGGTGGCATGGAGATTAGGGCTCTGGATCCTACATGGCCAACTGCACAGTTTGAGATCTGGATCTGGCAGCTTGAAAATAATGCTGAGCATGTGTGCGTGTGCCCCAAATCCTGAGAAGAGAGTGGAGAAGGGACTGTGGTGTGGTTATCTCTGCTAGGGGATGATGTGTCAGTCTCTCTCTCTCTCTCTAGGAAGTTCACACACCCTATAGCAAAAACTAAAAAGAAAGTTGCGAGGGCAATAAGGAGAAAGTTATGTAGTGACGTGGATGGGATGTGCTATGTTATGAATAACACTGATGGGTTGGTTTTTGTTTGTTTTTTTTTTTTTTTGAAAGGTTTTTGTTATAGGGCGTGTGCGCTCGCCAGACAGAGAGAGACAGAGAGAGAGAAAGTGAGAAATCACCCCCCAGGGGGAATGGCCACGCCGCAATCCCTTCTCCTCCATCCTCCTCTTGGGATCTTGGGCACGCATGCACACGCACCCGGCATGAGTTTAAGTCACCGGGTCCGGGACTCAAACCGTGGTCAACTACATGGGAGTCCAGCGGCATAGCCATTATGCTAACTGCTGGTCCCAACACTGATGGGTTTGAAGCAGGCAGCACTCTTGTGAGGATTTTGCAGATTCTGAGTTCTGAAGGCCGAGCTGATGTGATCTGCTTAGGACTTGGGTGAAGGGTGTAAAAGGGCTCAACATTTGGGCATCTGGAAGGAAGGTATCATCCCTTACTGACATGGGTTAGAATCTGTCTGTCAGTTCTAAAAGTGTGACTTTGGATAAACAGCTTAATCATTCTGGGCAGCCCACCTCCCACACCCCCTTTTAAACATATTCAATGAGATAATCTTATCTATTTTGTGCAATAGATACGAAATTAGAGATAATGTGTTAAAAAGCCTTGCACGGGTGCTTCAAACTGGGGGGTACTCAATAATACATAGAATTCTTATCATTACTGTTTCTTGGTATGAAAGAACAAGTCTTATTGTCCCTCAGTGGTAGGCCTTTAGATATTTGAAGACAGTTTGCATGTTTGCTCTGAGTCTATTCAGAGTGATTTCCATAGTCTTTATTAGAGGAGTTTGGATGGTTTCTGATTCCCTTTGGGGCAGTTGCTCTTTAGCCACTGTACTGATTTATCAAAAGAATAGGTAAATGTTAGAAAAGAATGTGTGAGGACCAGCAGTTGGCATAATGGCTATGTCACTGGACTCCCATGTAGTCAACTGTGGTTCGAGCCCTGGACCTGGTGGATTAAACTCATGCCGGGTGCGTGTGTGCCCAAGATCCCAAGAGGAGAAAAGAGAAGGAAGGATTGCGTCATGTCCATCTCCCCTGGGGGTGATTTCTCACTTTCTCTCTCTCTGTCTATCTCTGTCTGGCGAGCACATGCTCCCTGCAACAAAAAAATCTCTCCCCTCCTCAAAAAAAAAAAAAAAAAAAAAGGAAAGACTATCTGCATTTTTCAACAGTGGGCCTAATGATCAGAAATCTATGTGTGAGAAGCCTGTGTTCTGTCTCCCCACTACTCCCCAGCCAATGAGAACTGTGAATGGAGAAGGTTCATTTCTGACAGTCACATCTGTAGGAAACAAACATGAGTCAGGATAATGGGGAGCCATTATTTACATGTGTGTTCTTTCAGACAGTAATCCTTTATAATACCCCGGTGCATAATGCAATTTTCGTGGACTTAAACTTTGACACCTCAAAGTTACAAAATCAATTCCAGCTAGCCACAATTATAATTACTTGTGGCTCAATTATACTTACTTATAATACTGATGTGATCTCCGATGGCTGTCAGTTATAACAAGACTGGTGGCTGCCCTGGACATGCTGGCCTCCCAGTTCTATAAAACAGATATGGAGGCAAAAGAAATCTAAGAAGAACAGCAGATGAATTAGATCTGGCTTGAGAACCATGCACTGAAGGCCAGACTGAATATAAAAAGAAACGGGTGAGCAAGCACAAGGTCAGACTATGTCCGAGGTCCTTTTTTGTTCAGGTAGTGATGTGACTTCAATCCTATCTGAAATAAAAGAATACAACATCTTTTTTGTTTTAATAATGACGTCATAAAGATGACTTGTTGCTAAGTTAATATTTCTGGAAATGTCCACATAGTGGAATTTAAAATGTTTAAATATTGGCCCAAATATTAACTGTATAATGAAACACTATTGAGTAGGCAAATGAATTGTGCATAAATGGTTTATCGTTGGTCAGAATGCTGTTACTTTGAAGTATATTATGTATTACTAATCTTAGGTGTTAGTAGAAAGTGGAGAACTGCCTTTGTCACCTAGGGCTTCTAAAGACTTGCTACAAGTGAACATTTTTAAATGCTTGATAAATGATCATGATTTTCTATTTCTGATTTTCTATTTCTATAAAACTTAGTTATAGTTAATGCCAGAAAATTCTACCATGAGTAAATGTTCGGATTTATTATTTAAATCTAGTATAAGATAGTTATACTTCCATGGACAATTAAGAAATGGGAATAATAGGTATTCACTCTGAGTTATTGAAATTCTGTGCATTGTTCTAAAATTAACAAAAACTATTTGAAGTAATTTACGTGGTTTGGTTATTCAGCCTAAATTTGAACTGTGGCTTATTTTGTGTATGTTGTGGTAAATTGTTTCTAATTGTTTTATATGGTTTAAAAATTCTGCCCTTAAAGAAATTCAGAAAATTTGCCTGCTATATATATTTTCACCTCTTAAGAAATTTATATTTGTATCATTATTGAATTCTGGCTCCAATATGAGGAAGTTATCAAATAAAGAAAACTTTTATTTTCCCTGGAAAAAAATTAGGAAATTGGACTAAATAGTTTCTTAAAATTCTGTCCAACAGAAATACTTCATGTACAACCTACATCCTTCTAGTACCCTCTCAAAACTCAGTAAAAATATGTTAACGTTACACCTGCTGTGGTGGAGATTATAGCCCTCTGAAAGCTCTTCATGGGTAATCAAACCTCATGGGTCATACTGTGTTCAGCAGACAGGCATGGCCCAAATGTCAGGCTCCGTTGGCAAAGCCAAGCAAGAAATTAAAGTCATTATGTGCAGAAGACAACCTAGAGAAGCTCTTGATACAGTTTGGAGACTCTGCACCAACTACTGTACAATTTCAGTATTCTTTATCCAGAAAAGGACTTCACTAATTATCTAGACAATTTAATAAACAACATGTATCTAAATCACTTGGCATGAGTCCTGGAAGTAGCATACAAGGGTATGTCTAAAAGTTCATAGACAAATGAACTACGCAAAAAAAATTAGGGGGCAAAAAAAAAAATCTTGAAATCCATGCATAGTTTTTTTTTTTTTTAATAACATGCATTTTCCATGGACTCCTCTCCTATCCAACAGGTGCTATTTCTAATAGTAATAACGGCAGTATTTTTATTTTTAATGTTTCTTCCCAGCACAGTGCTACTCTCTATTCATGGAGATTGGCCAGTCTACTAGGGCCCTCAAAATGCACAGCAACACCAACTTAACTTGTTAATAAACTGGAACTTCACACCTGCTCCCAGCCATCCCCAAGAGGCCTTGCGAAGTAGAAACACAGCTGAAATGGCTCAGGGATTGCTGGCTGATTTAAAAATCCTCAGCTTTCGTGTTGGTCACACATAGATTCACACTCTCGAATGAAATATGTCTTTGTGCAAGAGCAAAGAGGGTGAGTGAAACTGGCAGCTTGGCTCACAGATGCTTTTATGCCTTTTACCCCAACTCCCATTTAATTTCTATTTAAATCTAGAAAGGCATTCGTTTGTGTATATTAGTAGTGAAAGGCTGAGTGTGGAACCAGCAATTCAGGAGCATCTGGGTGATCTGGTAGTGAGTGTTTGACTTGAGGACTGGGGGTGGGGGCTGGAACGTGCACACACGCAGTTGCTGTATACTCTGGGTACAAACCCTGGTGTCTGTTTGCCAAATCATATGTTTTCTCTTGGTACGGCATTTCCGATGGGTGGGTTAAGATTTATGTTCTTTACTGAGACTGTATCTCTCACTGCTTGGCAGTAGCTGGAAACTCTTCATCAGTTTTTCTTTTTTTTTTTCTGTAATCACCACACATGTCTTTCTTCCACCGGAGTGTAAGATTGACTAGCAAGGAACTTACCTATTCATTCTCTGCTGTATCTCTGGTGCCTACAATAGCGTATGTTAAATACTGTGTCCAGTATAGAGGAAACCAAGACCTTAGACACTCAGCAAATGTGGGATAAAGAATAACTGATTTTAAAGGACAATGGAGACACTTACAAAATGGCTTTTAAATTTGAATGTACATTTAAATAAGAACTGGAAGGGCTGCTCAGAGGTGCAGTGGTAATGTGCTGTTCAAGAAAATCTGAATCTCATATGGTGATGACACTGGTTCAAATCCCAGCCTGGTCAGCTGGCTGCACATGACTGTTGAGGACTGTGAGAAGGAGGTCATGGCAGGACTAGATCCTTTGGAAGTGCACCTTCCTGTCTCTCTTTGTCTCTCACTCATTCTCAGGTGTGTGTA
>NW_006159898.1:1013269-1016348 GCF_000334495.1 Tupaia belangeri chinensis | reverse complement strand
TTTAGCTTTTGCCAAATCCCCAAGATCTTTTTTTTTTTTTTCTGTAGGTCACATGCACTTGCTAGAGAGACAGAGATACAGAAAGTGAGAAATCGTCTACTGGGGGGATGGCCATGCCACAGTCCCTTCTCCTCCATTGTTCTCTTGGGGTTTTGGGCACAGACACACATGTGCCTGGTGTGAGTTTTAAGCTACCAGGTCTGGAACTCGAACCATGGTCGACTACATGGGAGTCCCCTAATGTAACTGCTTTGTCCTCTGCTGGTCTCAAAAATTCAAGTTCTTAGCAGACCCTTAAAAATTTTGACTGTTAGTTGGGTAGAACCCAGGAAGCCCTCCCCTACCGCCACCTTCCCATCAATGAGTCTGAGACAGATGGCCCAATGAACCAAGAGAATCACTGTCTTAGCGTATACATTTTGTTTATATGTGCTAAATACTATTCTAAACTTAGTGACTTCTGTTTCTCTCTCACTTCTACTTTGTGGTAACTCTTCTCAGTAAAAATACATTAATGGAAAACATTTTAGGCTTCATTAACCTCTTTGTTCCATAGTTTAGAAACACAGGAATTTGGCCACCAATTACAGTGAAGGAACCTTTCATTTATTGACGAAGATTAAGACTTGGGGTTGACTGGCTTTAGGAAATAGAACCAGGGTATGGTGTGATTGTCTAGGTCTGGGAGAGAAAGGGAACTAGTGAATCCACCTGGAAACAGCAAAGAGAAACTGAGATTTGCTTAAGAGCAAAAAGGGACAGGATTTGGTAGAAACAGACCCAGTCCATGTGCCTAAGACACGCAGTCAGGATGGTCTAGTGCTAGAAAGGAGAAGTCACGAGCTTGGGGCTTAGGCTGATGCGAAGATTGAAGCTGGGTTTGAACTTACGGCATTGTGCTGGGATTTAGCCCAAAAGGATCTGGTATCTCTAGGGAATTGGAAATAAGGAAAATGACTGGGCTAGCCTGAATATGAAACAGGTTGGAACCAAAAAACTGGCTTTTGTGTGCCGTGACTTGCCAAGTTGGACTCTGACAAAGCAGGGTAGTTGTAAGTGATCTGCCTGGATGTGCTTTAGGTTCTGACATTTACCCTCTAGAAGACATAGTTATTTATTTTTATGTTTAAAAGGATGGCTAACACAGAAGAAAGTATGGATCAGAAGTAAGGAGATGGCACTGTAGTTGAAAGATTGCCTTATAAAAAGAAAGAAATAAATCTCCTCTGACCTTGGGAAGGAAACTGGCAAATAGTAAACAGGGTTTTTTTTGTGTGTGCCCCAGGTGGTTTAGCACAAGATCTCAAGAAGTGCTAATTGAGCATCTGAATGTATGACAGATGACTTTGGGACACCTTTGCCTAGAAGCAGTGGGTGGGTATACAGGATCATTTTTCAAAGTGCACTTGTAATTTTTGCTCATTCCGTTCAAAATGTAAGCGGTCCAGGTGACTTTTGTAGCTATCGTTGTGAAATTGGATAAGAAATTTCACTTTTCTGCATATACTTTAAGATTTTTTTTTTTTTACTTTGAAGAGAGTATTACTTTTATAATTTGTAAAAATGAGCATCCATACCGAAATACAAGGATATATTATGGCTCTAGAATTCAATGTTCAAATAGATTCTAATTATAAATTAAAGGCCCTTGCTAATGAAACACCCATTTTAGGTTATAAGGCATGATGGCTAAGAGTTCTTGCCCTCAAACGCTTATAGTCAAGTAAAAATAACCCTTGTAGCTCTTGGGTGTAAAACTAGGAATTAGGTTGTTTTGTATAACATTCTGAAGGGCAAAATAGAAAAAATATATTGGACTAGATTACAAGTGAGGTGCTGTTAAAACATGTGGAATGGGGGCCAGCAGGTGATGTGCTGGTTGAGGCGCTGGACTCCCATAGGGCTGACCTCAGTTTGAGTCCTGGACCTGGAGGCTTGCTTTGTCACTTTCCCTCTCTCTCTCTCTCTGATTAATTAAAATATAAAATATAAAATAAAAATAAATCAATTAAATTAAATTAGTAATTCTTAAAAAATGTCACATGAACTGAAAGAGCATGCTTCCACTTGTTCCATGTATGTTAGCAGCAAATTTAGGGAGCAATAAGTCAAGCAAGTACAGAAAGATCTTCCCAACAGGTGCACATCTGTGTGTCTTAGTCATGAAAATCAGCCACTGGTTGAAGTTAAATGCACTTAGCATTTTCTCTTCTCCTTCCTATTCTCTTGACCATTAGCTTTAACTAGACTCTCCATTTATTTTACGAATGCTCAGTATCCTCTGCCAAGCACAGTGCTGATGGGACATAGAACATAAATTAGAAAGGATTCAGCTTTCCAGGAGCACTAATGTGAGAGCTTTGTTTGAAGTAGGAAACTCAAGGGGTCTTCTGAAAGTTCAGATAAGATGGTCTTAGAGCTCACAGAGGGAGGTTATGTCATACCCAGCTATGGAAGTCAGGAATGGCTTTGTGGAAAAGGCATAGGATTTGAGTTGAATCTGAAGATAGATGGAATTGGATTATCAGAATTCGGGGAACTGGGATGAATTCTAGACAGAATCATTCTAGTAAGATTGAAGATAAAAAGCACAAGGCAGAAGGTCATATTTGGGGTTGACCAATGAGTAATCTAGTTTGCTTGAACCAAATGGATCTCAAAAAAGACACAGTTGGGGAACTATGTAAATAAATAAATGAGGAACCTTTGATTACTTGCTTAGTCTAGGAAGCTGTGGAGCTGTGGAATAAATGTGCCAAGTGGAGGAGGCATGTTACTTCTGAAGAGGGCAGCTGCTATGCAACTCCAGTCACTTGCTGCCTTATGAAAACAGGTCCGACATGGCCAAATATTCAAGAGAACCTGGAAGTTCAGATAGTATGTTGGCAAAACAAATTTTAATTATGAAAAGGGGGGAACTCAGCATTGTGTGGGGCCAAACAAAATAAGCATGCAGGCAGTTGGTTTGAGACCTCTGATGATTGCTTAGGAGCTCTTAAAGAAAGAATAGAAAAGGGCTCGTATTTAAAAAAAACAAACAAACAAAATTGGGAGAATGGCATTGCTAAGAACAGCAGGA
>NW_006159898.1:1009619-1013008 GCF_000334495.1 Tupaia belangeri chinensis | reverse complement strand
GCAGGAATAGCAAAAAAGCATGTAGAAAAACCATAGCTTATTTGATTATTTGTTCAATGTCTGTTTCAGTGGACTGTAAACACCTGGAGAGTGAATCACTTCCCTCTTTGGCTCCCGTATCTGCCCAGTGCCTAACATAACACATGTAGTAACTATTTATTGAATGGGCTTCTTAGAATGTGCTCTCAGGGCTAGTGCAACATTCTTCATTATGCTCTTTACTTTAGATGAGGGAACCGTATATCGATGTATGAGTACTTATATTAATAACTTGTAGTGTTCTCATACATGAATATACATTTCATTGGTTTTTAACAGGATCCTTTCATATACATTATCACAAAATCCTCAAATTTTCTTGGGATAAGTGAGTAGATTAGTGATTCTGGGTTGCTGGAGATGTTTCAAAGAATACTGTCCAGAGGACACCTATTCATAATTGATAGTGGTCACAGAAAGATATGAGAAACTAATACATGGGCTATATTACCAACTGAAATGAATCAAGTGAAACTAAGCAAAGGCTTAGAGTTTAAGGCTGTCAACCTTGGCTTTGTGTGTATCATTGGCATTTCAAACTGGAGCTATGCTTAGTTACTCTTTGCAGATATAGGAACTAATAAATAAAGACCTTATATGTTTTTAAAGCATTTGTTAATGTCAATTTTTCCATGTTTTATGGTTAAATATTCTGTTTGTAAATGATCTAGGTAGTATTCATATCATGCGGAGGATGTGCTATGAAGAATGTGACTTTTATTTCATATTTTTTCTTTTACTCATTTTATTCCATGTGTTAAGGTAGTGTTTCTCCAAGTGTGGACTAATGAATGCTTGCATTATCATAACCAGGAATGTTTGTGGAAAACAGATCCCTGAGTTATATCATAAGTACAATGAACCTATCTCTTGGAAGAGGCTCAAGATTCTGCATTTTTATAAAATTACCCAAGCGATTCTGATTCATATAAATTTTAAGAACCACTTTTTGAAGGTATGTGGTCAAATTAGCAGTGGCACCACTTACTATTGTGGGTGGTCCCCGATTTCTTTTTTCTGAACTAGTTTGGAGCCAGCTCCACAAAAATGTTACCCCCTGCAAGTCTGGCTGGGGCATATCCGTGCAAACACCTGCGTACCAGATGGGCACCTCTGTACGGCTTGCACTGCTGATCCAACTTCGGCACATGTCATCTGCCACTTGCTTAATTCAGAGTGAATTGAAAGGATGATGAAGATTTCATACTGAAGTCTTGAGCACATTTTCCTCCTGTTTTTGTTCTTTTCTTTTTGCTTCTCTACGTTGATTTTCAGTCATTTTCTTTTTCATGCTCAAGAATGGCAGAGATATTAAATGCCAATGAGAAAACAACTCATCTAGCTGAGGGCATTGCTTTGTGAGTCCCATCACTTTATACTCATCATCACTCAAGAAGAGGATGTTGCTATTCTCAGTGTAGTTGGATTTTTTTTTAATGGTTACAGTTTTCCATTAAAACCATTTAGCAATTATTTATCAATTACTGAATATAAAAGTATAAAAAGTTAATATGAAAATCACAACAAATTGCATTTATTTTCTGTTTTTGATTTTTCTAGTGCAAGTTACCCATGTATCAAATACATGGTGGATTTCAGCCACCAAAATGAGATACCAGGGAAAGGTCTTGTCATTTAGGCAGGCAAGCATGTGCTACATCTAATTTTCTTTATCTTTTAAAAAAATTTTTTTTTAATTAAAAAAAAATTTTTTTGGAGAGGTTTCTGCTATAGGGCACGTGCTCTTGCCAGAAAGACAGAGAGAGACAGAGAGATAGAAAGTGAGAAATCATCCCCCAGGGAGGATGGCCACACCACAATCCCTTCTCCTCCGTTCTCTTCTCGGCACCTTGGGCACGCACATACACAGGCCCAGGATGAGTTTAAGCCTCTGGGGTCTGGGACTCAAACTGCGGTCGACTACATGGGAGTTCAGCGACATAGCCATTACTCTAACTGCTGGTCCCAGTTTTCTGTATCTTTTCAGGTGTACTTCCCCTGTCTTCCTTACATTTTTTTTTCCCACTGTTAGATGCAGGGGTAAGTATACTGCATTGCAGGATGGAAGGAAAGAACAACAACATATTGTTGGAATAAAAGGGAGCCAAGAAGGCCCCTATTAGAAATGAGTCAGAAGTCACAGCTCATGGCTAAAGAGGGGGTCTGGGTGCATCTTGTTTAGCTCTGTAGAGCAGGTTGATGACTACTGATATACAAAGGAAAAGAAAAAACCTTTCTCCAAGATTCTTTAAGAGAGCATCATAAAAATTCTGACAATTAGAATAAATGATGACTATAATGTGTATATATACATACATTTACATATATATTTGCCCAATATATAGTGAACTATGAATATATACATATATATTAATATACATATATATGCATGTATATATTCATGTACGTATATATGCTGGGATATGTAGGTGGGGCTTTCCTTATAATTTTCAACATACTCTACTAAATACTTTGACTAAACTAACACATTGAACTTCATAATAACTCTTACAAGGCAAGATCCCTCCCCCATGTCATAGTTGAGTAAACTGAGGCTCATAAAGGCTAATTAACTTGCTCATGGTTACACGAGTAGCAGAGCCAGAAGGTGAGTTTAGGTGGTTTTGCTTCAGACTTTATGCTCTTCGTTACGAGCCTGCACCTGCTAGCAGAGATGGTGTAGAGAAGTACTGGTTATTAGGAATTAGTGAATTCCTGTAAAAAGAGGACCCAGAAACACTCTAAAGAGAAAGCACTTTAATTGCTAGTATAGATTGAATCGACCATCTAGATTGGCAGAAAGAAAAGAAAGCTCCCATTTCACATCATATGGTTAAATCTTCCCTTTGCTGGAAAGTGAAGTGTTGGGCAAAAGCAAGAGCAGTCACATTATTCATGTGGTATCTGTGCTAGTTTTGTCCAACTGTGTTGCTTTCAAGTTCAGTTGGCAGAAGAATGTGCTGAATAGGACTGAATAATCCTGAGTGGTATCCACCAGATCTGCCTGCTGTTGAAACGCAGTGGAATATAGTTGCAGTGCACCCTCCTTCTTGCTAAACAGGGATGAAAACGCAGAGCTTTTGTCAGTCACTTGGAAAATCTTAAAGGGGCAGAGGCTGTCACTGACCTCTTGTCCTCTCTGGTGGACTATTGTCAAAGTTCACATTCTTGTTTGCAAAGCTCCTGCTGTTCTTTTGCTCCCCAGAAATATTCTCCTCTAAGGTGAGTTGGGCTGCAGGTTCGGAGTAGGGCAAAGGTGCAGACTTAGGCAGTGAGCAGTGAGCTATTCTCAATGCTGTGTTCCCTAAGCTGACTTTGCAGTCTCCACAATAGACCCAGGGACAGGGCCC
>NW_006159898.1:961434-1009588 GCF_000334495.1 Tupaia belangeri chinensis | reverse complement strand
AATTTCCTCTTTTGACTCCTTTTATTCTCACCCCAGCAAAACCTCTCAGAAATCTGTCACGTGCATGCCAGGTATACTGTGATGAAGGAAGGCCAGGCTGCCGCCATATTCACTCAGGTTCCCATTAGAGGGCTTCCTTATCCTCCCAATGTACTCTGAGGACAACGAGGAATATGCATCTGTTCATACTTGACACACATGTGGTTTCACGTGGTTCCTGAGCTAGGGATGGGATTATCTTTTGGGGAAATGCTTGTATGATAATTTCTAGGATGAGAAATAAAATTACTCCTCCTTTCCCAGATCTTTATATGTTGCTTCATTTCTCAACATTTTCTTGAAGCTTCTTTTTCTCCTTTCCTTTTCTAAAATTCTCCCCATTCCCTTCTCTTCTGTTAACAGAATTTTGAAATAATGAAAACCAAAACAGAACCCTATGGCACTCCATACCAATATAGAAAACCATCTCTGTAGAAAACTGTTTAAGAACAAGAATGACAGGCCAGCAGGTTGTGTGGTGGTTAAGATGCTAGACTCTCAACATGGCTGACAATGGTTTGAGCCCTGGACCTGGTGGCTTAAAAATCATGCCAGGTGAGTGTGTGTGCATGCCAAAAATCCCAAGAGAGAATGGAGGAAGGATTGTAGCATGGCCATCCCTCCTGGGGAGTGATTTTTCACTTTCCCTCTCACTGTTTCTTTCCTCTCCAGCGAGCACATGCGTGTTATGGCAAAAACCTTGAAAAAAAAATAAAAAAGAATGAGAAGTTTCTGTGTGAATCTTCATTTAGAAGAATGAGAGAGCCAGAAGGTAAGTTTAGGTTGTTTTGCTTCAGAAGAATGAAGTTTAGCTATCAGAGTTGACATCAATAAGTTGTCTATTGAGTTCATCAAGGTAAGGGTTTATTTATATATAAAATAAATAGGATAATTTCTATGTTGCAGATTGCTATGAGAAATATAAGTTGTGCGTGAAAAAACATAAAGCCGTTGATTTCTTACCCTTTTCTGATTTCATGTCTTTAAAACTTCTGAAGGAATTATTTTTATAATGTCCTTAACAAAGATAGCCAACAATCAGGTATGAACAGAATGCTATTGAAAGAATTACAGAGAGTTTATCAGAGTTGCCTTCAATGTGAGTACCTGCAGCAGCTCACACTGATTTACCGCACTGTGTGGTGCTGTGTTAACTGACATACCTTCTTATCAGGGCAGTAGTGAGCCTCAGGGCCAGGTCATTTGCAGAAATAGCAGATAGGCTTAGCATGGTGCTTGATCATGTAATTTACCAGCTGGTAGTTTTCTGTGTCTTAGAAAAGGCCTCTCAGGATATGAAAAGCCATACCTAAATCTCTATGTCAGAGGAATTGCTGATGGGAAGGGAGGAAACAGGAAGGGAAAGGAACTCCTGGCCTTGTGTCCCATTTCATTCCTGTGTTTAGTGCTGGGAGAGTACTTTCATGGCCCTCAAAAACACAAATACCCCTGGGGTCTATAAGCCAATCATAGGTTCTTATTTTGTTCTTTCTCTTATTATGAAAAGTGTTGGGAGTATTTGGAGGTCCAATCAGAATCCAAAATGCTGGAATATTTGTCATTCTTGAATGAAAGTGGAAAAAAAAAATCCAGTTCAAAATAGCTGGTTTAGTTATTGGCTTTGGTGATCCAAAGCAGGGAAACCAGTCACAGACAACACATAAAAAATGGATATAGAGTTTTTCCAATAAACCTTTATTTATAAAAGCAATCGGCAGGACCAGCAGTTGGCATAATGGCTATATTACTGGACTGCCATGTAGTCAACTGTGGTTCGAGTCCCAGATCCGGTGGCTTAAACTCATCAGGCATGCGTGCTCAAGATCTGAAAAGAGAGTGGAGGAGAAGAGATTGTGTCAGTATCCCCTGAAGGGGTGCTTCTCGCTTTCTGTATCTCTCTGTCTTTCTGACAAGCACATGCTCTCCATAGCCAAAATCTCTCCAAAAAAAAAAAGCAATTGGCAGATTGGCAGGCCCTCTTTGGCCCAGAGGCCATATACAGGTCAGTCATATAGGTGGAGATGATGTTCAGCACTCGTTTTCTATGCAACATAAAACTCGGAGTTCTACCACACTTGCCAGGTGACGCTATCAGTGAGTTAGCATAGGTACAGTGAATGAACATTATCTCATCCCTCACTGCCAAACAATTGGTAGAGAATGCCTATATAGGACTGAACAGAAAAATTCTCTGTAACAAATTAGTCATGTTTAAAGTGGGCACAGTGGGGGATGCGTAGCACAATTTTATTTTTATCGTTTTTACTCTAGACTGTAGGACCGACATGATCTCTTTTCTTTCACACACAGACTTCTTCACTCTGTGGCCTCAAAAAGGTTTTCTAACTTATTTATTTATTTTTTTAAGTTTCTCTCTTTCTTTCTTCCATGAGCAAGAGTGAGACAGAATCAGAGAGACAGCATCTCCAACAGGGTGTTTCTGTTGCAACCCACCCCCAGCCTTTAGCCAGCCCTGGATCATGGGCAGACATGTACCTGATACTCAGGGAGGTCTCCAGATTTTTTTAAAAAATTATTTATTTAGTTTTGTATATACATTCAATCACATTGTTTAGCTTACAATGTGAGCATTTCAATATGTGGACATTTCTCCCCAGTCCCGTTGATCAAAATATCTTCAACCGATAACACCATACCTCCCCATCCCGTCAATGCTCTGCCTCCATATCCCTTCTCCATATGTCCTTCGTTAGGCCCCCCTCCTCCACATACACCTCATCTGACATTCACACCCATCTCTTGTGTTTGTACAACCGTTAGGCAATCAGTTTCAGTCACAGAGTGCAGACATTTGGTATATGTTAAGTGGGGACATACAATGTCTCTCCTTCATAGCTGGGAACCTTCCTGTGTGGAAATGCCTCACAGGCTGTTGTGTTTTACCATTATACCACTCTCTTGACTCAAGATCATAACAGTCTGGTTTTGGCGATGAGCCACTGTTGTCTGCAGACCCTTTAAGAGAAAGGGATCTGGTCAGTTGTCTCTGCCCTGGTAGCTAGCCCTGCTCAACTCAGTACTGGTTCGGTCCTTTGAGCCCTGACAGCCTTGCCTTAGCTGAAGTGTGCTCCAAGTGTGCAATTTTTAATTTTTCAGCTTTTTCTGAAAGTTTAGTATAGAAGCAAACAGATCACTTAAAATACTCTATCAGGTGGAATCGATCAGGATTTAGAACTAATCCATATTACAAAATACTCAAATGAGATACTTATTAAGTTTTTGGTAGGAATGGACTGGCCACTATATTTAAAAAAAATTTCCTTAAGCTCTCAATGATTTTGCATATATAATTACCTGTGCACTCTTACTAACCCTTTTAACTAACTTAATATTTTTCCCTTTCCTGGAGAAGGCCAGAGCCATTTCAAAGGCCACCAGGAAAGGAGAACTGCTGCCCAAGTAGGCAGTTTTAGAATCTTCCCTCCAGATGAGCAGGCTCCATCTGCAGCTGTGCTAGGAAACAAATGCAGCTGCTTGAAAACATCCCCATTGAAGAGCAGTTGGTAGCTGTAAAATTTGTTTAACCATTGCTCAATGTCCAGAGGGAAGAAGATTTTAAGTATTAGTCTCTTCACCTTGATATTTAGTTACCCTGAAAAAGAAGAGAAATAGGAATTTTTTCTTTAGAATTCCTTAAAAGTCGTATCCACATATTGCAAATTATTAGTTGTCTCAGCAGTAACTGGGCAGAGCATGCAGAATAAGTTAGTTTCCTGTGGTTCCTTTTAGTTGGTGTTTGGCTTTACCAGCGTTACAGGTAGTTATTTTGCTGTAAAGAGAAAATTTAAAAATACATTAAGAATCTTTTTACCTTTCAAAGAGTGAGGTGTGTGAGATGAGAAAAAGAGTGAGGATGCAGGAAGCTGGATGGTGGTGTGGCAGTAATACAATGCCCTACAAGGCTGAGCACAGGAGAAGGTCCTGGGTTCATGTAACGAGACCTCCCTGAACATGCTGGGTATGCAAGGATCCACAATTTGACTCTGGCCATGGTGGAGGGTGGATGGCAATAGTAGGACTCCAACATTGGGGTTGCCTATCACTCTCATTAATGAAGAAAGAAAAATCTTTAAAAAAGGATGTTTTGAGAGGTCCTTTCCTCTTCCAAAGAATGGGTTGAACAGAGACACAGGGAGTTGGAAAAAGATTCGAGGCACTGATGTCATGTTGTTTAATGGCTGAGTTTAGTGGAAGCCCACAGATCTCTTAGCAGGCTTGCAAAGTCCATAGCAGCAGTTGCAAGTGCTTCCTCTTTCTTGGAGCTAGTAGCAAGAGCAGAGAATGCTCATAGAGTGGCCTCCTTCCTCCTGGAGCTCACAGTGTATGGAACTGAGTGGAGCCAAGCCATGGCCAAGCTAAGCCAAGCCAAGGGCATCAGGGCTCACCAGACTGAACCAATGCTGAGTTGAGCAGGGATAGCTACCAGGGCAGAGCCAGCTGACCAGCTCCCTTTCTCTTAAAGAGTCTGCAGACAACAGTGGCTCATTGCCAAAACCATACTGTTGCACATGCTTATGCGTGTTACATTTAACAGCATAAAACAGCAATGTGATAATTACATAACAAGTGTGAAAGTACAATACAACCAATAACCTAAGTTGTTTATCCTGTGGCCATGAAACATGATAAGACAGGAAGCAGAGAGCCAGACTAAACCATCCTGACTCCATTTGCAGTACAAGGGGTAAGAATAGAGAAGAGAAAAAAAGAGAAAAGAAGATTGAGACAGAGGATCTTATCCTTGGCTGGCTTTAGGAGGAATTTTATCTATTACCCTAAGTTATATGTAAAAGTTTGCATTTGTGTGTGTGTGTGTGTGTGTGTGTGTGTGTGAAAGAGAGAGAGAGAGAGAGAGAGAGAGAGAGAGAGAGAGAGATTGATTGATTGATTGATTTTGGAGCTGAATATAAACTTTTCAGCTGAGAATCACTGGTCTAAAGATTGCATTCTTATCCCAAGAGGGAAGCCTAAATAAGCTCTGAACTTGCTGAGTCTAGCCTAAATACTGAAAGAGTAGGGGCAAAGGAAAAGTGGATATTAACTAAGGGAAATATTTTATAGTTCACACAGTTACCCAGAAGCAGCCTCAATCGTGGCTACTTTGAGGTTCCAGGACCAAAGAGGAACAATGGCAGCCAAGGCAGGCCTTTCTTGGAAATCAGTGACATATGATGGCTTCCCTCCTTCTCTGAGAACAGCTGGCATGCCCTGGAGAGGCCTGACAATGAATGATAGCCCAAGGACAAGGCACCAGCTGAAAGCCAGCTTGGCTGCAAATTAGAGTATAATGGCAGAGTGGCTTCTGCTGAGAAGCGATTTGCATCAGAGCCCACCAACAATGCATGTTCTGTAGGGTGGGCATGTGTAAGGGAAGGAAACGAGAAACATGACACTTGAACATAATTTAGAAGAGGATTTGCTGAAGGAAAAGGCGCAGGGAAGATGGGGGATTTACTATTTTTAGGTTATGCTACAGCCAATTCTCATTTTGCTCCCAAAGAAAATTTATATTTAATCTTCAGTAGGTCTTTATCAAATTTACCTCTAAATATTTATGGGATACTGCTCATTTCTGTACTCTCATGGTGCTTTGCTTATAACTCTGTTATACAATGATGTAAATGCAGTGCTTAGATAGGATCTCGTTCTGTCAGGTAGTTAAGATGCTTAAGCATGTTTTCCCAAAGATCAGGGAGCTGTGATTTTCATAACACTTCAGCATTCTAAGACTCCGGTGCAAACGTATAATCCAATCTTTAACTGTTTTAAGGGATGCTCAAAAGGCTGAACCTTATGGAAGACCTCTGATGACATAAAACATCGGAGAGATCTAATATGAGCCAAATAAAATCCTGTGATAGTAGAATGCTGAGGAAAGCAAGCAGTTGGAAAGGGGAAGAGAATCATAATAGGACTGATCAGACAATACTAATAACACAGAAGAGCATTACATGGAAACATCAACGAGATAAAGTTGGGTCAACAGAAAAGTTAGGACATGTTTTTCTATGCAAAACGTGTCATGACTTTTCTGACAACCCATACATCATATGCAGTCTAAGATAACATATCAAATCAGCACTATCGTCAAACTTATCCTAATAAAATAGTTAAAATGACAAATAAATACTTGGTAACTTTTGATGCTTATGCCCAGTTCTTTTTTTTTTTTTTTTTGGCCCTTGTGATGGTGAATTGCATGGGAGCATAGACTACTTCCTATTCTTTTGATAATTTTCATTGTTTAGCTCAACATTTATACGGAAGGCCCTGGCTAAATGTTTATTTGAACACGTCTGGCATTGAGATCCCTTGTAATCTGCTTGGTCTACCCATACTTCTGCATTTCCCACAGCTCCCCCTGCATGCATCCTGCCTTGCCGAGCGTTGCCTCATGAATTCACTCTGGTGTGCTTTCTCTCTGTTCTTTACCTTCCTCAATCTGTTGTCTACCCATTTATACTTTGGCCGAGCTTAAGAACTATGTATGCCTTGAGGTCTCATACTCTTTGTGCACTCATTTTATTCTGTTCTGCAGAGTGAGAACTTGTAATACTCATTTTTTCACCATCTCACTTGTTTGAAACTCATTTCCCTGCTTAGACTACAAGTTCTTTACTCTCAGAGAAGGCGAATTCCTGGGCCCCCCAGGTCGCTGGGCACACGCGTGGAGGACCTCATGGGCAGATACATGCTGCTGAAGTAGGGAGAATTGCTGGGAAGACTGAGGGCTCTATCACTATTTCAGAAGTGGTGCCTGAAAGGTCTGAGAGCATGACAGGTGGGTGGGGCTCTTGATTCAGAAATATTTCTGGAGTTAGTGAGTTCATGTCTATCGGGGTTTGATCAAGTAGAAGGCTGAGTCCCCAAATCTAGTGTCTTCAGTGGGGATTGCACACATTTCTAGGCTTTCCGTTCATTTCCTGTTTCAGCTATAATCCCAGGGTCTAAATATTGAAATCAGTTAGGTTTCTTTGATGTGGCTAAAACCTTTAGCCTTTCTTTCTCTCTGGGCATTAGTTAGTAATAAAAAAGTAGATAGTGATACAGAGATTTAGTCAGTTTTCTATCATTGTAAAACTTTTTTTTATATATGTTTTAACTTTTAAGTACAGAACTCAAAACAATAAATTAATCCTTCATCTGGCATTTGCTGATATGACAGAACTGTCAGTGCATGGAATAAAGACAATAAAAAGCTTGATCTGGGCATGGTACCTTCTATTGTTTTCCTATTGCTTTTCAAAGGAATTCAGTTTGTAAGTCAGTAGATTGGTGGTCACTGAAGAGAGAAACACTGTATTTCTATCTTTGTCAATTACAACCTATACCAAAACCAAAATCAAAACCATCTAAATGGATTCTAACTTCTCTGTCCTAAGAACTCAACTTTGGGAATAAGGAAGACTGTACCCTCCAGCAATTGTAGAATATTTTTCTGTAGTTAAGCAGTGATGTAGCATTCTTTAACCTTGTTTTCCATAAAAACACCTAATAGCCCATTGGAAGAATAAAGAAAGTCAAGATTCAAGATCTATCCTGGTCTGATAGGATTGTTCTATGTGGTGGTGGCTTACTAATAGCTTTATTATTAAACCATGTAAGCAAAAGAAAGCACCACAGCTTAGAGAGAACTCGGACGGATCTGCTTTCAGCATGTAACTTAACCAGTGTGTAGAAACAAGTAATTAAAAGGACACAAAGCCCGTAATCAATTGCACACCGGTTATCTTTGATTGCTCTTGCAAAGGACAAATTACACACAACCCTCTTGCAAGCCTGAAGAAAAAGAGGTTCTATTATTTTCTTTTAAAAATCATTTCTCTGCAAGGACAAGGGCATCCCTATTCCAGATCCCTTGGTTTAATTAAAAGGACACAAACATCGGAAGATGTTGCAGCATATCGAATGTTTCCCTGTCAGTGCAATGGAGTGAAAGAAGATCAAGGGGTGTGTGGTGGGGGGGGGGCAAGGGAGGGGTTGGAAGTTGGTTGGAAGAATTTCTTTTCCATAAAGACTGGCCTTTTTCACTCTGACCATCTGTTTTCTCATGGTGAAAAGCCCCATTGCTGGTATCCTGGCATAGCTTTGCATGTCTTTGTGCTTGAGGGACATTCAATCTTGCATCTGATACACACTGATCTGTGACACTTTCTAACAAATGAGGCTTTGTTCAAACAAAGAGACTCCCTGATAGGAACTGTAAACTTGGAGCTTGATATCCTGTAGGAAAGGCAGGCTACGGCTGAACTGGCACAGGAAATTCTCTCTGCACTGCAACACAGCCGAGGGAGGTCACACCCCTGTGCACACATACGCTCTTTCAGATCTTCCCAGCCCTGCTCTCATGTCCGTCTTCTCTTCAGACAGAGCAGCTCTGTCGCACAGCTGCATTCGGCCCCGGCCAGAATGAGACCCATCTCCATTACAGCTGAAGCTCTCTCTGAATAATCGTGGCATTTGTTTGTGTAGTGTCTTCATTTTACAGAGCACTTCCACCATCCATAATCCATTTGAAACAATAACCTCATAATAAGACCACATGGGATCACATTCAAGAGAACTATTTTGTGAATACTAATGCCAATTTCAGCTTCTTTCTCACCTTCTATAGTCTCTGTCTTCATCTCTCTTTTTCTCTCCCTTCTCTTGCCTCCTACTAATGAGCTTGAATTTGAGGTCCCCAGGTTCAAACTTACCCAGCTTTTCTCATAGGATGCACCCACAATCTCTTACTGCTAAGACTTAGATGTGGAACAGAAAATGTGTATTGAGCTGCTGAATATGGGTTGCGATTTGGAGAAAGTGGCAGAGAAGGCCTCAGCTCAGAACAATACTAATTGCTCTTTCAAGTTACCATCTGGTTGGTGCGAATGTAAGTGCAGTTTTACATTGTTGAAATTTGCTGTTCGATATTGGATACATTTTTAAATAAATGGGGTTATGTTCTACATCATTTTAATGCACATTTCTCACTTTATGGTTTTCTTGTTAATGACGTATTACTTGCTCTTTATTTTACGTGCATTTTAGACTATGGGAATGATAGTCTACAGAAATGATAGTCTATGGAAATGATAACGAAAAGCAAAGTTGAGCGATTTTTCTCATTCAAGTTCAAAATAGGTCACGAAGCAATGGAGACAACTCACAACATCAACACATTTTGCCTAGAAGCTGCTAACAAAGGTATATGCAGTGGTGGTTCAAGAAGTTTTGTGAAGGAGGTGAGAGCCTTAAAGATGAGGAGCACAGTTGCCGGCCATGGGAAGGTGACAATGACCGATTGAGAACAATCATTGGAGCTGATTCTCTTCTAACCACACAAGAGGTCGCTGAAGAACTCCTTGTTGACCATCCTGCAGTTGTTCTTCGGCATTTAATGCAAATTAGAAAGGTGAAAAAGATCAATGAGGGATGCCTCATCAGCTGACCAAAATACAAAAGATATAGTCATTTTGAAGTTTTGTCTTCTCTTTTTTTTTAAAAAAATGTTTATTTAACTTTGTTATTATTACTTTTTAAAAATATTTATTTTATTCATTTATTTAATTCCATTTGTTGTTATTATCATTTTTAAATTTTGACCATAGAGAGACAGAGAGAGAGAGAGAAAGGGAAAGCGAGAAAGCAAGCCTCCAGGTCCGGGACTCAAACCGCAGTCGGCCATGTGGAAATCCAACGCTCTTAACCACCACACCACCTGTTGGCCCCTGGCCCCATGTTATTATTACCTTTGAATTAGACCAAAGAAAGACAGAGAGAGAGAAAGGGAAAGGGAGAAAGCAGCTGCCAGGTCCAGGACTTGAACCACGGTTATCTGTGTGAGAGTCCAGCACCTCAACCACCACATCACCTAATGGCTCCAGTTTATCTTTTCTTATTCTGCAACCATGAAATATTTCTCTTGTGACGTGACAAAGTGGACTTCTTACAACAGCTTGAGATGACCAACTTAGTGTTTGAATCTAGAAGCTGCAAAGCACATCCTAAAGCCAAATTTGAACCCAAAAAAGGTCGTGGTCATTGTTTGCTGGGGTCTCATCCAACTGCAGCTTTCTGAATCCTGGAAAAACCATTATGCCCAAGAAGTACACTCAGAAAATCGGGAGACGCATTGAAAACTGCAATGCCTGCAGCCAGCATTGGTCAACAGAAAGCACTCAATACTCCACAAGAACACCCAACTGCATGTCACACAATCAATGCTGCAAAAGTTGAGTGGATTGGACTACGAAGTTTTGCCTCATCTGCCATATTCACCTGACCTCTCGCCAACCAACTAGCACTTCTTCACCCATCCTGATGTCTTCTTGCAGGGAAAAGCCTTCCACAACCAGCAAGATGCTGAAGATACTTTCCAAGAGTCTGTCTAATTCCAAAGCAAGAAATTTTTATGCCATAGCAATAAACAAACTTATTTCTCATTAGGAAAGATGTGCTGATTGTAATGCTCCATTTTTTTTTGGGGGGGGGGAGGTTTTTGCTATAGGGCGTGTGAAAGACGCAGAGAGAGAAAGAGACAGAGAGACAGAAAGCAAGAAATCACCACCCAGGGGGTATGGCCACACCGCAACCCCGTCTCCTCCATTCTCCTCTTGGGATCTTGGGCATGCATGCACATGTACCCAGTGTGAGTTTAAGCCACCAGTTCTGGGACTTGAACCACGGTCGACTACGTGGGAGTCCAGCGACATAACCATTACTCCAACTGCTGGTCCCATAATGTTCCTTAATTAATTTTGATTAATAAGTACACATACTTGGGCCTAGTTATAATTACTAAAAATTCACAGTACAAAACCGCAATTGCTTTTGCACCAATCTATAGAATCCTGTTAGAATGTAAGCATTTTAAAAACAGTATCATTTTTTTCTTTCTTTAAGTTCACTGTTTCCTCTCATCAGCAAACTCCTACACCGTCACTTGAGCCATAGCTGAAATGGGCCTTCTATCAGACATGTTCTGCTTCCTCCAGGCAGTTACTGGTGCTTCTGTTGTGTTCCCAGCCCACTTCGCTCCTAACTCAACCTAGCACGTTGTAGACCGAGGCATTTGTTTATGTGTCTGTTAGCCCTACTAAACTATGAACTGCACAGACCAGGGATAGTATATGTTTTACTCATCCTTGTATATTTCCAGTATTTCATGCAGTACCTGATGCATAACGGGTGCCCAGGAACAGTATGTGGAATAAATAAATTCTGTTGGCTAAACACGAATCCAGTTGGGAGGGAAAAAACAGGAAAAGAAGACAGAGTAGGGAAAACTGACTTCACTCACATCTGTAACTTCCCCTTGGCCTGGACCTGTCCTTTGGCCTTTGTTCTTACCACTTCAACAGTGTGAAGCTGTGTTTGATGTAGGAGTTATCTGAGCACCAGCTTCTCAGTTTTTAGGAGTAGGGTTTTTTTTTCCTTTGCTTTTTTTTTTTTTTGGGGGGGGAGGTGTTAAAGATACTTGAATTCCCAAGAACTTAAACACCTTTAATTATTTACTGTCTTTGATACTTAGTGAAAGCATTACCAAATATAGGACTTGGGAGCTTAGAGTTACAGAAAAGAAACTTTGTCCAGTGGGGGCACTTTAGCCTGAAACTATCTTTTTTTGGGGAGAGGTTTTTTCACTATAGGGCGCATGTGCTCGCCAGACAGACAGAGAGAGACATAGAGACAGAAAGCGAGAAATCACCCCCCCCCAGGGGGGGATGGTCACGCCGCAATCCCTTCTCCTCCATTCTCCTCTTGGGATCTTGGGCACGCACACACACAGCGTGAGTTTTAAGCCACTGGGTCCGGGACGCGAACCTCAGTCAACTACGTGGGAGTCCAGCGACATAGCCATTACGCTAACTGCTGGTTCCCAGCCTGAAACTGTCTTGAGGAGAGTAGTGAGCTGCCAAAAGGACAGTGGCTACCCGGACATTCATTCTCACTTTTCTAATAGCTTGCTCAATCATTTACGCCATTTCTCAACTTTCCAGAACCTTGATTTCTCTATCTGTGAAACGTGCATATTAACACTAGCATGCCTCCATGGGATTTTATGAGGATTACCTAGATGTGATTGTAAAACATTTTGGGAACATAAAGTGCAAGATATAATAATTAATATTCATAATTTGGTCTGGATAGGATTTCAAAGAGTAATGATGTGTGGTAAGTCACAATTGTATTGCATTTTTAAAGGGGTTGGTTTTGTTTCATGTCTAATTTCCTTTATGTCTGATAAAACTATGAGAGAAAACTGATCAATTGCAGTTTGGTAGCATATTAGAATTTTTTTGAACACAACTTGTAAGAGTAGCAGTGGTTGGGACCAGCAGATAGTATAGCGGTTACGTTGCTGGACTCCCATCTGGCCGACCATGGTTCAAGTCCTGGTCCCAGTGGCTTGAAACTCATGCAGGGTGTATGTGCATATGTGCCCAAGATCCCAGGAGGAGAATGTAGGAGAAGGGATTGCAATATGGCCATCCCCTTGGTGGGGCAATTTCTTATTTCTCTCTCTCTCTCTCTCCCACACACACACACTTTAAGGCAAAACATCTTTTAAAAAAAGAAGAAGAGTAGCAGTAGTCAATAGTCCAAGAGTAACCACACTTGCCTTGTCCTTACAGCAGTTTGAATATTACCATGTAAGACACAGGAAATGGTCACAATGACAAATATCCCTGGCTGTTGCTATCCCAGTTACTCATTCAACCAAAGGGACTCAGTAGCTAAACTTACAAATGATTATCAAAACACGCAGTTTTCATTGCTGCTATAATTTAAGGTGAGGCATCAAAAGAGTCAACCCTGTTGGCAGAGCAGTGAGAGCAACTGATGGCCTAGAATTTGGGGTTCAACCTATTGAGATGCCAGAAATAACTTAAAAAGTTAAATACTTTTAAGGATTATACCATAGACTCACAAAGTTAGTCTAGTATTCCAAGGGAGCAGAAATGATAAGCTTGATGTGAACTAAATATGATTCTGGTCTAAGTGATAACTAACGTGAATATCATGCTGCCTGTCATTTGAATTATGTGGTATTCTCGCATCTGATGTTCCTGAAGTCTCTCATGTAGGAGATAGGAGAGTGTTAGCATTACTGTACCGAGGAGAAGAGTGAGGCACTGCCGTGTGAGTGACCCACCCTGGGTAACCTTTTGCCTGGGTATCAATGGAGCCCTACGTTCTTATTAAGAATGTCAGAATTTCTGAACTTGTTTATCTTGTGTGAAAGGGGATTTTTTTTTTTTTTTTTAACGAGTCAAGCGGTGGGAACAATTTTCCCAGCACTTTCAAGAAGAAATATTGATTTTCTTTCATATTATTTTTTAGATTTCTTTGCTCTTTTCCATTCTTACTGTCAGTCCTGAAGGTCAAGTCCTCATTACTTTACTTAGCTTAGCAGAGCAATAGTTCTTAATCTTGGCAGCACAATAAAATCTCCCTGGGAGCTTTAAAAAAATCTTGACATCTGGATTGGAATCTCAGAGATTCTGATGTAATTGGTCTGGGATGTGCCCTGGGTGTTGAGATATTGAGTGTCCTTGATGATTCTAAAATGTGATGAGGAGTAGAACCAAATACCACAAGCCTTCCTCTGCCCAGTTCACCCTGCAAATCATTCACTGAGATCTAGCTTGGTAGCCATCCGAGCAATGGGCTTCACTTTGCTCTAACTAAAAGTACTTCTCACTTCAGTTTCTCCTTTTCTTCCGTTTTAAAGGTTTATTTATTCTGTTTTCTTAATGAGAAGGAGTGAGAGAGAACACAACCATGCCCATGAGAGAGAGAGAGGGGCAGAATGAGAGAGACAGGTACCTTTGACAGAGTCTGGTCATGCCATGATCCTACTAGCCCTCTAGCTAGTCAAGATCTTGGGCACCTGTGCATGTAGTATGTTTCAAGTCCAGTGGGGATCCAAACCCACAGTTGGTCATGTGGCTTCCAGCACTGACGATTAGTATGCTACCACCCATGCCACTAAGACTGGGTCCATTTCTCCTTTTCTTCTTTTCCTTTCTTATATAGCTACTGTATCTTATGTAGTTTGGAACTGGGAGTAGAATAGATTATAAACATAATAAAATTCCAGTCCTAGATAAATATTTCCTCAACAGTGCTTTAATCATTTTATTCATTTAAAAATTCCCAAAACATCTGTATGAGTAAGTTCCCAAATTTTTTGATCTAGCATTTAATATTCTTCAAAAATTTTAAACCACATTTGACCTTTCCAGATGCACCTACCACTGCTGCCCTGTATATCCAGGGCTTTAGTTAGCTGAAGTACTTACTGTCCCCATGACAGGCCTCCTGCAACCCCATCTGTGTGCTTCTGTTTCTCCTCCTCCCTCTCCTGAGAATGCTTTAGCCAGCTTCTGCTCCTCAGCGGAAACTGCCCCTAAGGTGCTGATCAATATGCCAGTTCCTTTAAGGAGTCTTCAGTTTTGACAAAAACAGATGCAATTCCTTCTTTATGTCAATTCCTTTAACACTCTTACCTCCACATTTTATGGTTTACTCTTTGATTAGTTATATATTGTATTCTATTTCTTTCTTTCTCCTACCATCCCTAAAACTTCACAAGGACCAAAATAAATTCTGAATACTGTTGTAGAGACAGTCTGCTTTTTTTTCACATGCTGTACTAGATGTGTGACTTTTAGCAAATTATTTCCCTCTCTTGGCTCTGTTTCTTATCTTTTACAAGGGGGAAATAACACCACCTTGTTCATAGGGTTGTGTGGAAAATGAAATGAGTTAATACATAGGCTGCACTCCGAACAGGGCCCTGCTCAAAGTGAGTACTCTGGAAATGTTAGCTATTGTTCTTAGCTTGCTTTATCTTAACAGAGACGAGGGAGATATCTTGTACATTTTAGGCACTTAAAATATTTGTTGAATGTCCTAAAGTCTTTGAGGCTTGGAAAGTTCCCAAATATCCAAACTATAAATATTTGATAGCTTATGATCTGTAAGTCATTTTTTACAGGTACTTAAGGACGCACATGGGCCTAAGTGACCTGATATTTTGTTTGAAAAAATGGAAAACATAACTTCTGACAGGTTTGGTATTGACTACTGACATTCCTCAGTCCCATAGTTTGTGCTAGAGAGTCACCTCTGTAAAATGCCAAAACTGTCAGTCAGAGTGATTTATTGCATGCTCCACTCCACAGACATTAAAAACATAGTTGAACATCTAGAAGACACTGAAATTTTTTAGCTTGAAACAGGTATGTACAAAGAAACTAAATAGGCAGGTTATGCATTCTGGGAGCAAAACGCCTCCATACAGATTCCATTTAATAATACACACTTCACAGGCCTTTGGAGATAAGACTATAAATATGACTGTCAGATCTAACCAATAAATATTTTAACAGGAGCACATCTTAAACTCATATGCATTTATATCTCAGATGTCATAAAACAGAATTGACCTTTTGTTTTTCAAGACAGGAAAAGAAAGAATAAATTAAATGATCAAGTCACCCATGTTAAGTGTGGCCGCACAGCCAGTTATTGGGATTTTCCCCCACCTACGTTGACTTTTGAAGTGTTTGAAGTGAGTTTCTTGAAATTAATAATTAATCTTTTCAAAGTGTTCCCTTTGCAGGTAGGTGGTGAGGGCAGTCAATGTTAGAGGGGAAAAGATAAGAATAGAGGACAAGTCCTGCCCGACGAGGCTGAGAGTTTACAAGGGAATGAACCAGGCCACTGTCTGGGCTACTTGGTACTTGCCCTGGCGCTGGACATGTGTCTTGGTCTTCAGCCATTTCTCAGGAAACCTTGTCAAGGAATGAGCTCTGGAGATGATGTTTATGCAAATGAAGTAGTAAATTGAAGATTAGAAATAATAGTTTGTAGCAGGGGAGACAGGGAGGGAGAGAGAGAGAGAGAGAGAGAAAAGTATTAAAGTCAAGAAAGACTTTTCAGAACAATGCTAAAATAGTTTATTTTCCAAGAGTCAAATACTGAGGATGGCACATGGGAATTTATTGGGTGTTTTGGATTTTTACATTTTTCACCTGTTGCTGTTTGAATTCTGTTTGTTTTAAAAACTCATGGATAGTATTACACTCAGAACAATGGAAGATCTTGCATTTATACTCCAGAGTTGGGTAATATTTTTTATCCAATCCCTCGATAGAGTGTCTTATGTACCAGGCACTGTGCTCTAAGTTTTATATGTAAATACTAATTTAACCCTCAGAACAGCCTAATCAGGTACAAACTAATATTATCTTAATTTTATAGAGGAGGTAATTGAGGTCCAGAAAGGGAAGCATCTTGCCCAATGTGAAAAACAGGGTCAGGATCTGAACTCGGACTCTCTGACTCTGGAGTCAGTGCTCATAACCACTAAATTATGCCACTTCAGAACTGAAGACCCAGAATCACAACGACAACAGATCATGTTCTTGCAGCTTCAGCATTTTGCTTTTGTTACATAATTCTAAACACTATTTCTCTTGGAGGATGACGGGAAAGAATGGTGCTAACCTGGCATGGGAAGAAAGGAATCAATTCAACAATGCAGCAAAGGAACACCAGGATTTGGAACTGACCGAAAAGTTAGTGCGAAAGCCTCTAAGAGTTCTGGCCCTGGGTCTGCATTGAACTGAGTGAGAAACTGGTGGCTCAGTGAAAGGTACAGAATAAGTGTTTGGCAGTGCCTCTGTTTGAATATTGATTTTTGTCACTTATCTTCTGGTTGAATTTTAAAAACTATAATGTCTCTCTTGGACCTCAGTTTCCTTATCTTAAAGGAATGAGAAGGTTAATAAGTACTTATCTCAAATAGTTGTGTAAGGGCTTAAGAAATTAATAAAAAAGTAAAGTGATACAAGTCCGTACCTACAAATTGTGGTAAGCAAACATTAAATAATGCAATTTTCTAAAAAGCACTTAGAAATGAAAAAGTGCACTAACTTTGTTTTCTAACATTCTCAGCTTATCAAACTTTCTTTGATTCATCTTTATCCAAATATGCACTTCTGTGATAACCTGTCACACACATACATATATATATATATATATACACACAAAAAAGGTATTTCCTTTAATTAATTGACTTATTCTCATTTCACTATATCACAATATCTCAAAATCTTGTCAAATCAGTAAAATAATGTAATACATATTATTATGTAGTATAGACTATTATAACAACTGCAACATAACCTTCTTAATGTCAGCATTTTTACTGACTTTGCACTCAAAGGTATGAAAAATACTTCTAAAAACTAGGCAGTAATTAGTTTTTTGGGTTTTTTTTAGAGGTTTTAGCTATAGGGCGCATGCGCTTGCCAGAAAGACAGAGAGAGTCAGAGAGACAGAGAGACAGAAAGCGAGAAATCACCCTCCAGGAGGGGTGACCACGCCACAATCCCTTCTCTTCCATTCTCCTCTCCGAATCTTGGGCACGCACGCACACGCGCCTGGTGTGAGTTTAAGCCACCAGGTCCGGGACTGGAACTGTGGTCAACTACATGGGAGTCCAGCGACATGGTCATTACGCTAACTGTTGATCCCTAAGTGTTTGGGTTTTATAGAAAAGCAGCAGAGGTACAGCATGCAGAAGAGAGAGTGCTAAAGGTCATTGTGTTTTGACAGGGACTAGTTTCTCACAATGATATTAAATACCATTGTGCCTTTCTAGCCTTCTCCAAAGCAGTAAAAATGTGTTTCTGGGACATTTCTAGCACCTTGGTGAGTGTTGTCAGATGGAGGATTCTGCACCCATGGTCTGTGCTGGATGTCACACGAGGTAGCAATGTGTCCAAGAGAACAACACAGTTTTTCATCTCAATTTTGGCTGCAGGGTGCCCAGCATCCAGTGTGAAGGAAAGGCATGCATAATGAGAGTAAAGCTCTTGTACACTTTCCTTAGTTAGTACAACAAAAACTGCACCCAAGATTTCTAAGAACTAAATAATGTCTGAGGAGCATGTCACACAGTTCTTTAACTGCACATTTTTCAAAATAGCTTCAGTTTGCATTTGCCAATATGGTATAGGCTTCAGAAGGATATATAATGCAGTCACTGTAAATACATCATGTTAATACCAAGTTTGCAATGTAGCATACACTTCTGTTGCTTTCATGTCCCATCCATTGCCAATCTCGAATTTTAGCCACAGCTTCAGGGCATTTCATGCAACCTTAGCTTCATGCTGTGAGCATCCTACATCAGACTTCCTGATGTGTCCTCCCATTTTCTACCTGAGATTCTTTCCAAAGCCACAGCTCCTGCTCAGCTCTTGGATAAGCCAGTCCAGGAACACTGTGAATGTCAGTGCCCTACAGGAGCTGGCAAGTGTCCTTCCACACACTGCTCCATGCTTCTCAGAGGTCTAGCTATATTAAGCCTCCATTGTACCTAACAAATATTTATATTATTATTATTATTTGCTTTCTCCTTCCCCTCCTTTTTTTTTTTCAGAGAACGAGATTTTTGCAATAGGGCACGTGTGCTCGCCAGAGAAGCAGAGATAGAGAGATAGAAAGCAAGAAATAACACCCCCAGGGGCATGGCCATGCCACAGTCCCTTCTCCTCCATTCTCTTCTTTGGGTTTTAGGCATGCACGTGCACACATCTGGTGTAGTTTTAAGCCTCTGGGTCTGGGACTTGAACTACAGTCAACTTCAGGGGAGTCCAGTGACATAGCCATTACTCAATCTACTGGTCCCTCTTTTTCCTTTTAATCTGCTTGTTTCTTCGTGTCTGTTTTGGGATCATTTCTCAGTAGATAGTCTCCATGTGAGTCCTTGTCTTAGGCTCTCCATTGAGAGGACCTGTGTGAAGACATATTGTACAATCTTAACACCTAGGGCTATATATAGTCTCAAATCAGTTAAATAAACCAAGTAAAAATAAATGGGTAAATGATGAAATCTGAGTATTTCACTCAGTAAGTGAGACTTGGAGATCAAGACTATCAATGAAATCTCCAATTTGCATCACAGATGTGCAGGGTAGCAAACCTTTTATAAGAAAGCATAACACAAAGCATTACACCTCAAGAAACAACCCTTTGAGAGAGTTTTCTCCTTCTGAGGAGTGTTTTATGACTATTTTCAAAAAACGGAGAACAGAAACATTGGGTTTTAAATACATGATAACAAAGGTAAGCTCTTTGTCCTCAATAAACCATTTTAAGTCATAACTAAAGTTGTTCTAAGAGGACTTAAAGACACAGGGGCCACTTTCACTTAGTTTAATCAATAAGACCAGCATAATGGCCCCTTTCTTCTTTGGCTGGTTTATGGAAGCTGTTTGTGTTAGGCTGTCAATGAAGGCCTGTGACGGCAATATAAAAGCTATCATATTGATTGTAACATAAGCCTTGAGCTGATTAGAAGAAAAGTACACAGTGCAAAGTATCATTCTTATCTTTTTATAATCATTATAAAAAGACACAAGGATTATCACTAGCAAAGGTGTTTACATCGGGGTGCATGAAATTGATGAGTATACAACCCAAACGGATGCCAATGACGGAAATTAAAGAGAGAGCAAAAACACCTGCTCTGAAATAAGAGCAAACTGCCCTGACCCTTTCTGAAAAATCATCTGTATACTTTGGTATCCCCAAATTTGAAATTTTTAATAAATATGATTATAATTCAATTCTAAGTTAATATTGGAGAGCAAAGACATTTCATTTTAAATCCCTTTACTGGCTTTCTCTCTTTTAGGTGTAGGGCTATGTCAGTCCTGAGCTGTCTAATGCATTTTAGATTATCTATGACCAAGAAAGCCCCATGCCAATTCTAAGAAACATAGTCACCCTAGAAATGGCAGTCCTTCTGACATTATAGGTTTATGAGAACATCATCAGAGCAAAATTGAAGAGAACGTGGGTAATGGATGTCATGGAATTTGTACTGGAATAGGATCAGAAACTGGATTCAGCCAAAAGCTATTGAAGTCCCTTGAAGTAAATTAGTAAGAGAGAAGATGTTCCCTAAATGTTACGGGGAAATCTGGCCAGTGTCATGACACCATCATTTTTGTAAAATTTTGCTGGAGAACTATGTTCGTTCTCCATATTTGGTGGCTATTTGAGAGTTTATTTGAGTGTTCTATGAAATGAAGTTGTCTGAGGCAGTGAAGCTGACAGAAAATTGCTGTGACAAATGATCTAAGAATTATGAAATGTTGCAGTTCTGTTCATTTTAGATGTCTCTCCTGGAAACAAATGACATTCTGTAGAACACATTTCTTAAATGGGCAGTTGATTTGTTTTGTAGCTTATGATAGAGTTTGCTCACTAATATTTCTGGCCCTTCGTTCCTTCTGGCAGTGTAGAGGGAGGCGTGTCTTTGCTCCATAAAAACTAGACACACATATCACATGGTCTGACCATGACAAGGAGGGCAAAGCCCTCACAGGTATCACCTGTGAGCTAAAGCACAGAAGACCATGTGCATGCTTCTCACTGTTCTCATCCCACCCTGTAAATCCTGAAGGCTCTTGTGGTATTGCAGCTGCATAAGAAGAGCTTATGGGCACCTGGGTCTCTGAGTGACTACTGTTAACCTAGTTCCCCTGTTAGCTTCTATGAGAAGGCATGTCCGTGAGAAACTGACTTTCATTATGTTGTCACGGAAAGGCTGCTGGTTTTTGTAATTGCATATAACTCAGCCTAACCTGATGTATAGATACGGTATTAGTCTTATAAGGTATTATTGATGTGATTCAACCACCTTGGATTGGAAATATTCTGACATTCAGAAAATGTTAGGTTGTTGGGAAAGTCAAGACATATTTTTCTATGCAAAAATGCATCATGATTTTCCAGATAATCCAATATTAGTGAAATATTTAACTAACTGTAATTCTACCTTTATTAAAGCTACCCTGCATGCAACCTATTCTATATTCAAATAGATTATCGTAGGAAAGAATAAAACCCAAATCAGTGGTGGTTTTAGTGATGGAGCATTGTAGAGGCTCAGAAAAATCTTTCTTAATTTGAGTTAGGTTGTATGAGAAAGCAGGTGCGGTGAGAAGGGAGGTTTTTGGCACATACTACCTTACAACAGAGGATAGGCAAAGTGGGTAAGAAAGACTAAGTCATGATGAGATGAAAGAAGCATAGTAGGATTTGTATGTTCAATATATGACTAGGTTCAGGACAGAAAATGGGCCTACACCGATGGAGTCAGCCCAGGGTTTGAGGGAAAATAAGAGGTCGTACAGGGGTTTTAAGAACTGAGATAGTATCTATGTGATATCAGAAGTTTGATCAAATTTCACATTGGTTTCACAGTCCTAACTGTTTTCCTATTCAAGTGATTGATTAGCGAGATGTAGACAGTGTGTTTTTTATTTTTCCTCTCAGTGAGCTATGTGTCGTATCTAATCGTATATCCTCTCTCTCACGGAGGTCAGTAGCAATTATGTTTCAACATCATCAACTTTTATAGAATCCAGAATAAAATAAAACATTTGAAACTTGAGTCTTTCTCCTTTCCCATATATGATTTTTCTGTTTTTATTCCCTGTTAGATGGTAGCTCATGAGGGCAAGAATAATCTTAGCCTTTTTCACAGAATCCCCAGTAACTTTTACAATGTCTTGTGCATAATAGGTGCTAATTTCTTTTGAATGAGTTTATGGCTATGTATAGCATGTGTCTGAAGCCCCCTCTGACATAACGCTCCTTTGTCTGTATGATCTTATTTTCCTCAGACTTTACCGCACCCAAGGCTCTGCCAACCCGCTCTGCATATAACCCCCAACTCATCTTTTGTTCTCTTTCCTCAATATGCCACACATCTGCCTAATACAGATAGCTAAATTTTATGCTGCAGACTTTATGTATGTCATTTCCTAAAACAAAACAAACAAAACAATCAGGTAGGTACTATAATTATTATTAACACCATTTACAGATGAAGAAGGCTTGGAAGGACTTAGAAAGACAAACTGTCTTACTTTCCTGACCACAACATTGCTATCTGCCATATTGCAGATCTTTGCTCCTAACATGCTAGTTACCCCTTTTATTTATCCTGCAAGCCTCAGTTCAATACCACTTCCTCCATAACGTTTCTTTTATTACATCACTCTTCATCAATCTTTCCTTTGTTCCCAACACCTGTTAAATTCAAAGTCAGCAACACACTTTCACCCTCAGCAGTTTTGGATACAGTTCTTGTGTATTCATCTTATCTGTATCATTGCACCTTCAAGTTGTTAGTGTATAGGAATTGAGCACTAGTTATTTTGTATTATCCCCCTCTAGCAGAGTAGAGACGATCAAGGACGATCAAGGAAAACTTTGTGGTTAAAGAATAAAGTACAAAGGGAGATCTTTTAACATTTTATAGAAAATATGTATTATGAAAACCTATACATAGATTTCAAAATACTTTGCACCAAAATAAACTCGTACTTTAATTCCATTTTTCCACTGACTTTTTGAAGTCCCTTTGTAACAATAGAATTGCAATACTTACACCAGAATATTCATTTAAAATATTTCCTTAAGGCTGGAGCCTGACAAAGAGAAATCTAACTACTTTTGGGGGCTTCTTTCATTAAGAGAGAGAAAGAGGGACCAACAGTTAGCGTAATGGCTATGTTGCTGGACTCCCATGGAGTTGACTGCGATTCGAATCCCGAACCTGGTGGCTTAAACTCATGCCAGGTGCGTGTGCGTGCGTGCCCAAGATCCCAAGAGGAGAATGGAGGAGAAGGGATTGCGGCGTGGCCACCCCCACTGGGGTGTGATTTCTCGCTTTCTGTCTCTCTGTCTCTCTCTGTATGTCTGGCAAGCGCACGTGCCCTATAGAAAAACCTCTTCAAAAAAAAAAAAAAAAAGGAAAGAGAGAGGGAAGTTTAATTTACTTCCTGCCACTCAGAAAGTTAAAACCTTATCTTTAGATTGGATTTGTTAGACATAGTTTGGATAAAATAGGTTCCCTTGTAAAGATGAGACTAAAACTGTTATTTCCAATCATGAAAAATATCTTGGAACAAAGGAATCATCTGACAACTTGTGACTGGTGCAATCAGAGAAGCCGGAGATTGGGATGTTTATTTTTACATTTTGGGAAGGAAAAAGCAAGGCTCAGTCTCCAAGTTTGACACCTTGGATGAGCTCGGTGGCTTTGCATCATATCACATGAGCATAAAGCCTCTCTTCATGCCCTGTAGAATTTGGCAAAGGCACAGAAGAAAGCCCCAGACCAAAGCTAAGAGCATAAGCTGGGTATAAGCCTTCATAACGGAATCTGACCGCATAAACAACTCAGAAGATGTGAAGAAGTGCCAAACTTGTCCTTGTGTGTTTCCTTGTGAATTCAAACTGTACTGCAACAGTGATGTATTCAGAGTATGGAAAGGTAATGAAATTGCAACTAATTTCAGTCAATGATTCCTAATCCCAAATACCTGAAACTACTAATTAAGATGAGCTTGTGCGAAAGGAAAAACAAAATCAATGGAGATTTTCGTTAGGTTTGGTGTCTTCCAAATGTATTACAAAATATTCCACAATGTCAGCTTAAATCATGGATTCAACTTTGGAGACCAGGTCAGAGGCAAACAGCAATCAGTACCTTGAGTTTATGCAAAACCAGATCACTATTTAAGTTCACTTCTTATGCAAAAATGTCTGTCATAATTGCTTTTGACTGATGCCACAGTGACTCACAAATTGATTGACAGTGTATAACCTTCTTATACAGATATAAGTTTTCAATGAGAAGCAAAGATATTCCTTACTATGAATTGGCTTCTAAACAGAGGCTCATCAGGGTCCGTTGAGTTTGTATCGAGGATACGGAAAATAGAAATCGCTAAAGCAGGCCAGACTCATGGTCCATGTTGGACATTGCCATCTTGCCAACAACACACCCTAACTCTTTCCATGGGAGGATAGTATAAGCTTTTTTTAAAAAATTAAAGAATGATTTCTTATTTAATTTTATGTATTCATTCATTTGTTTTAATTTGACCAGAGAGAGAGGGAAAGTGAGACAGCAAACTGCCAGGTCTGAGACTTGAAACATGGTCAGCCATGTGGGAGTGTCCGCTGCCTTAACCACCACACCACTTGGTCCCCAACATAGGCTTATTTATTAGCAATTTATGGCTGCTCATTAACTTTCCCAAACTTCCTCTTATTATCACCAAAGAATATAAATTATATGAGTATATTACCTCTTATCCTTACCTTTTCTTATTTATATTGGATCATTGGAAAGGTCATGACACATGTTTTCTAGTAAGAAATAGAAAAATATGTCATGACTTTCCCAGTGACGTATAAGATACCAGATGAATAGTGTTACTTGCTTGAGAGATTTCTCTATGAGATCTGTCTTAGTTTTACCCCTACCTCAATCCTTTTGTCTTTTCCTTTGTTCTGTCTCTATGACCCACTATTGAGACATGGATAACTGGATCTTAATTCTTGCTATTCCTTTGGTGTGTAATGCCTTTCCTGCTTTACCGGGTCCTACATATTCCTGGATTGGTTATGTTGGAATTTACCCAAGGATCAGGCTGGGAGCCAGAGGAGGCAGTGAGGATAGCCATTGAGAGAACACTCATCCCTAGCAGGGTGAGGCCTATGAGATGTCTTCTACATGGAAGAGTGCCCTGTCTTGGGACCAGCAAATGGCATAATGGCTATGTCACTGGACTCCCACATAGTCGACTGCAGTTTGAGGCCTGGACCTAGTGGCTTAAAATTCATACTGGATGCACGCGTATGTGCGCCTAAAATCTCGAGAGGAAAATGGAGGAGAAAGGATTGTGGTGATGCCATCCCACCTGGGGGCTGATTTTTCACTTTCTGTTTCCCTGTCTCTCTGGTGAGCACATGTGCCCTATAGCAAAAATCTCTTTCTGAAAAAAAAAAAAAAGAGTTCCATGTTTTCTTGAGGTCAGGTCACCTCTGTAAGTGCCATGACTTCATGGTAGTGAATCCTCATTCTGTTCCTTATCTTGCCCTACATCTCACCCTGAGCTCTGCCTTTAGCATGACAGATTTGCCTTAGTTGATCATTTAAAATAATTCTGTGAACTTCATGACCTTAACTCGGGCCCTATGCATGCTCCTCCACCGTGTCTGCTTTTGCATTGCCCATGAGAGGTCCTGTCGAGAAGCTACCACACAGGCCCTCGGACTCTCATGCTTAACATTTAACTGTTCACTGACATGTTTCTCACCGTCCCTCTGCAAAGCGCCACTTCTGCTTTGTAGCAACCACCAGTTCTGTCCTTATGTGCATTCTTTCTACCATAGATCTCAAATGCCTGGATCACTGTGCCAGCAAAAGTGAGCCAGTTTCCCAGGTCACCAGGGTAAAATGTTAGTAGTTGAGCTCCCTCTTTTTTTTTTTTTTTGGAGAGGTTTTTGCTATAGGGTGCATGCACTCGCCAGATAGACAGAGAGAGACAGAGAGACAGAAAGCGAGAAATCGGCCCCCAGGGGGGATGGCCACGCCACAATCCCTTCTCCTCCATTCTCCTCTCGGGATCTTGGGCACGCACACACATGTGCCCGGCATGAGTTTTAAGCCACCAGGTCCAGGACACAAACCGTGGTTAGTTACATGGGAGTCCAGCAACATAGCCATTATGCTAACTGCTGGTCCCTTAAGCTCCCTCTTCATGGCAGAGAGAGCCTCTGTCTAGCTAGGCAGTAAAAGATCTGGACCATGAACTCCCATTTTACCATATCTTGATGGCTTCTGGTACCAATGGTGTCAGCTTAGTTCTTGGAGGAAGAGATGCCAATCTGGAATCAGAAATGCAGGAGATTCATTGAAGGAAGCATCCGCAGAGATTAAGGGAGGAGGGAGAACAAAGGTGACTGATACATGTCTGACACCTGTAAAGGGAGGTAAGGAAGGAGGATCCACAGGATAACTCTTTTGACTGCCTGCAACTCTGAGAAGGCATCTGCAGGGTGAGGAGTTGCACCAGAGAAAGGATTGCCCATTAGAAAAGGCTCAGTCTGTGTGGGCTGGGGGAAGCTCTGGAATCCCTGATGTGCTCTGTCGCAAGCTGTGAGCCGCCTGGGTGCAGTACGGCCTCCCCACGTGCAACCTGGTGAGAGCCGGGGCACAGCAGCAGGGGCTGCTTCTCAGAGTCTTCAGAAGAGATCTGAGCAGCACACTACACTGGCTGCCATAGCTGTATTCAGGTGCAAACATGCCAGGATTTGATATAAGAGAGAAATGATAATGACTTGATTTTCTCCTTGTATACTAAAATTGCCCAAATTACACAGAATGTTTGGTTGGCTTTTAAAGACATTGCAGCCCAATGCAAACACTTTACCCTCATTGTGGACTTTTTATTCTTAACTGTAAGTATTAACTCAGAATTCTTTCTTTTATATTTATAGTTTGAATTTATTGCCGAATGCACTAACTTGATTTTTCACATATTAAAATTTATCTAACTTCTTTTCAATTTTTTTTAAACTTTATTTATTTCTTCTGAGAGAGGTGGGGAGAAAGGGAGGGGCACCCCCAATAGGGTTTTTGCACTGTGCCAGACCATGAGCATGCATACGCCAGGTCCAGCAGGTCCTGAGATGTGAACACCTGACAGCTCCCATGTGAGTCCAGTGCATTACCACTGCACCACCACTGCTGCCCTAACCACTCTTCTACACGCTGTTCCAACTCAAATGACCTTTCATAGATTGTTCCCACCCCTGGAGTTTGTATAATGGAGGGCACATTATGATTTCCCATATATAATGAATATTTGCAAGATTTTACAATGATTTCTCCAACTTGATTCCTAAATATCTCTAAGGATTTATCTATTGATTTATTAGCGTGTCAGAGAAGTCATGACATATTTTTTCTGTTTTTTTTTTTTTTTTTATGCAAAAGTGCATCGTGACTTTTTTCTGAGGGCTAATATTTGAAATCTGGAAGGATCTCCTGCTTTGGCACAGTGGCAGGTGATTCATGCTCTGCACGAGGGAGACTAAATGGAGATCCATAGTCTGAAGAACATTCTAGAACATGCTGCCTCTGAAGGGTAGAATGGCTTATAGACAGAGTCAAGGTTTATGAAGTAAATTTTGCAGGTGGAAACTGTCTTGGTACCTCAGACTTGCCAGAGTGTATCAGGGATATGCAAAAAGGCAACAAGGCCTGGTTCTCCATGACATCGACCCACCACCTTTGAAGAAGCTCTGCCTGACATTCCAGATGAATGTGGAGAATGCTAATCACCTAAGTCCAGGTTGCTATGACAAACAAAGTAAGACAGCTGCTCTCTTTCCATGCCACCTTTCGCGTGTAGTATGACTCTTTGTTGTGTGCAGCAACCCACTCATGCCCATTTCCAGTGCATTCCAGGTTGCTGTGGGTGCTGGCAACACAATCAATATTAGAACCAACCTGTGCAAGTCCCTTTCTCTAAGGCTATGGAATTTAACCAGCTTGCTATGTTTTATTTGGCATGTAATTTCTACTTGCATCTAAGCCACCATTTGTGACTTCATTGACCCATTCTGGACAACGTGTAAGTATTTTCAAAAGTCTTTTCTCTAATCCCTTCTACCACTTAGGTAGGAAAGAGTTTATGCAGGAATCTTGCTCTGGTGTCTACTTTTCTGGTGCTCTGATTCATTCAGTCCTTCAGATGGCCAGCAGTCCCTGCTTTCCCTCCATGATAGTACTCTTACTGAAAGAATTGCTTAGCTGCTAACTGTATTTCCCAGCTATCCCAGGATCTAGATGGGATCCTGTGACTTGTTCTTGCTGATGAAATGGAGCAGAAATGATGTATGCTAAACTCTTTTCAGCTGACTGGATGCAAGATATGATAAATCCCTCAAAGATGGCATGTTCCCAACATGGTGGAACACAGAGCTCTGACGTATGTGTAAAGAAAAGCTGTCTTCTCAAGTGGAATAACTGCGTTGGACTGAGACAGGAATGAACTTCTATTCTAATATACCTTTGCAGTTCTGGGGTTTACTTGTCTTAGTTACTGGAATTACCCTCATGAACACAATACTTCACAAGCAAGGAAAGACCTAAGTATAGTTTTAGAAAATATAGTTGTATTTACCTTGAGCTTAGGAACATCTCTAAGGGAGAGTAGGCAGTAGAATTTGTAATGTTTTACAGAAAAAAAATAGAACAGGTGACTTTTTTTACATAAAAAATGAAATAAGATAGGAGTCTTTTTGGATAGAAATATTGCTTTTTTAAAATGTTATTTTTCTTGAGAGAAAGAGAGAGAGGTAACCTCAACAGGATCTTTAGCTATGATCTCCCCTACCCTCAACTCTCCTCCCAGCCAGGATCACAGGTGTGTGTGGATGCACCAGCATGTTCAGGATGAGCTGAAATCTGACCATAGCACAATAGCGACCTACTGCCTGTGCTACTGTGGCTTGGCTGAAATATCACTTTGTATAATGAAAAATGATAAGCATATATTGTAGACCACCAGATCAAGATCATGTGACTGAGTTTAAAAAAATTATTTGGATAAGCTAGAAAATTGGGTCAAGCTGTAAATCCCAACACTTCATTTAATAGAAGATAGACTGATGGAAAGTTACACTACCAGCCTGAGGATAAGGAAGGGTTTTGGATAAGATGGAAGAAGTCTGTCAAGAAAAGATATTTAAGAGTTTGTGATCCAGCAAGAACAAATCCAGACAGGGACCAGTAAGAAATGGTGATCATAAATCATCAAATCAGCATCTTAAGATAGAAAGTAATTACCACAGATACCTTCATTTTCAGTCTCCTGTATATTGACAGAATCGAGCTAAAGGTAACAATGTAGACAGCCCTGGGGAATGCTTTCCTTTTTTTTTTTTTGCAAAGGTTTTTGCTTGGCAGAAAGACAGAGACAGACAAAGAGATAGAAAGTGAGAAATCACCCCCCAGGGGGGATGGCTATGCCACAATCCCTTCTCCTCCCTTCTCCTCTCGGGATCTTGGGCACGCACGCACACGCACCTGGCGTGAGTTCAAGCCACTGGGTCCGGCTACATGGGAGTTCAGCGACATAGCCATTATGCTAACCGCTGATCCCGGGAATGCTTTTCTCATAGGATTTTAAATGTACATTATCACATGTGTTCCTTATAATGTTCTCGAGAATTAGAAATGTTGGTGTTAAAGACTTGAGGCTCATAAAACATAAACAATTCTTTACACCAAAGGACTTCTGCCCAAAAGAGCAATAATAGTATTTGTTTCCTTTTTTTGAGAGAAATTTTTGCTATGGGTGCATGCACTTGCCAGAGGGACAGAAAGAGGCAGAGAGAAAAAGCGAGAAAGCACCCAGCAGGGGGGATGGCCACACCACAATCACTTTTTCTCCATCTCTCAGGATTTTGAGCATGCATGCACATGAACCTGACATGAGTTCTAAGCTGCCAGGTCTAGGACTCGAACTGCAGTCAACCATACAGAGGTCCAGTGACATAATTATTACACTATCCACTGGTCCCTGCAATGATGGTATTTGAACCCAAGTCTAGTGATTCCTAAATATAATTTAAAAAAAAAACCCCACATTTGTAACTAAAAGCACAATGAACATGTAGGTCTAATATCCAACCTGAAAGGCCACGTGGAAAAACTCAAGGCACGATTCGGAGCCATCTTACCCTTTGCCATGTTGGTGCTGAGGTATTTGTGGATATTTGTACACTTACGAAATCTAGAACTAAAGTAGTAAGAGCTATGGAGAAAGTACTACCCAAGCACCAATGAACTGTGTTGGGGGCACTTACTAATCAGATTAACTACACGTGTCAGAAGTCTTAGAAGAAAATGTGTGGTAGCTCTCAGCTCTATGAACTAAAGCATATTTAGAATAACATCATTTGAAGAAATACTATAGTAATCCTTCTTATTTTAAAAATACTTTGGGGCCAGCAGGTGGTGTGGTGGTTCAGGCACTGGATTCCCACATGACTGACCATGGTTCAAGTCTTAGGCCTGGCAGCTTGAAAATCATGTCTGGTGCATGTGCATGCATGCCCAAAATCCCTAGAGGAGAAAGGAGGAGAAGAGATTGTGGCATAGTCACCCTCCCTTCAAGGTTATTTCTCACTTTCTCTCTCTCTCTGTCTCTCTCTGGTGAGCAACTGTTTTCTCCCATTTATCTTATAATCTCAGTGTCTGTTTGAGGCCTTGGGCAGGTGTTGAGGATATGAATATGGAAAACAGTCTCTTCCCTCAAGCAGCTGGGTAAGAATCTATTGGAGGATCCAGAAAAGTGAACAAATGTGGCATTACTAGGGAATCAGTACTCTCATATTCTTTATTGCTGGAAACTGCATATGTTGATCCAAAGGCTGTAATTAAAAATTATAAAAATTTGTGGACTCTCTCACTATTTTTGTCTCTCTCATGCAAAATATAAAGTTTTTAGAAAGAATGAGGACAAAGTGGTACTGTGGTAACACAACCGTCCTATGAGGGAAGGGTCTTGGGTTCACATCCTGGAATCTCCCTGAGCACACTGGAAGCTCACACAGGCCTGTGATCTGGGCTGGTCAAGGCTGGCGGTGCAGATCCTGCTGTAGGTGCCTGTCTCTCGCCCTCACTGAAGAAACTAATAAATAAAATTAAAAATAAACTCAAGAAAGTCAACCACAATTTCATAACCACATCATTAACAGGTCATTTAGTTTTGGTGACAGGATCCTAGACAGAAGCAACTGAAATTCTAAACTTTTCTCTGATCTCATGACAGCTATTTCATCTGCTTTTAATTTCCTCTCCTTCTTCTCTTCTCATTAAATTATCTTCCCTCTTTCTCTATCTTCTTTTTGCAAGTAAATGTAACCTCACGTTCATGCAATCCAATGGAAATGAAAATGTGAGTCTTTGGAGTTAGACTGGGTTCAAATCTGGACTCCGCCACATACTATTTATGTTACATTTTACTTACAATCTCTGAATCCTAATCTTGCCTAAAAAACATATTCACCCTATAAGATTATTGGGAGACTTCAGTGAATTTAAATACACAAATCACTTAGTGCCTGGAACATGGGAATGCTCTGTTGATGAGTGGTAGTTTTCCATTGCAGCTGAACGACATTCTTACTGGTCACTGTTACCTCACAGTTCTGTAGATCAGTCTGCATAAGCACTGCTGGCTTCTCTGCTTATGGTCTAAGGCAGAAGAAGTAAGAGTGTTGGCCAGCTTGAGCTCTTTTATAAAGGCTCTGAGGGAGAATCTGTTTCCTGGTCTATTCGGGTGAGTGGTAAAATTGCGATCCTTATGGCTGTAGGTGGTAGAACAGGGGGTTCCTGTTTCCTTGATATGTAGGCTCTTCCATTTCTAAGCCAGCACTGGCATGTTGAATCCATCTCATGTTTTGACTCCCTCAGAATTCTTCCATCCCATCTCCCTGACTATTTTGCTTTCCTCTTCTGCTTTTAAAGGCTCATGTGATTACATTAAACTCACCCAGATAAACTAGTTATAGTCTCCCTAACTTAAGGTCAGTGGATTAGTAACCTTAATTACATCTGCAAAATCTCTTTTTCAAGGTAATTCATGGGCATAATGTAAGGGATGGAAGGTTATCAGAACCAACATTCTGCCTATCATAGGTTGCCATTATTATTATTATTTAAGTAGGCCAAGAGCTAACAGGGCTATGTTACTTAATTGAATGTTCTGGGCAATAGAGTTTTTTAGTGAATTGGAAGTTATTTTTTTAAAAGAGTTAAACTTTAGGGGTAAAATTACTAAAACTAATGAACAAATTCATATTTTTAACTCATCTGCATGCACAAATATAATACTGAACTCACATCTCAACATAATTTGGTCAATATACTTTCAAAATACTTATAATTCAAGGTCATTGACTTTTATAATTCAAGGTCATTTCTGATTCTAAAAATCGAATAAAATAAGTGACAAGTTTTTAGTTTTTATGAAATTCCACTTGAGAAAAGTTTCAGAGACCTGAGAAAGTATAGACCTTTCAAATGTAAATTTTATTTTGAAATTTAAGATGAGGGGTAATTTCTGATAGAATAACAAGGAATGAACAAACATATTATTAAATAATTAGGCTTCAATATGAGAGAAGAGGGAACTGAGGTGAGGGACATGCCAAACACCTAAAACCTGATAGAAGAAAAGTGGCTGAGAGACTAGGTCTGAACCAATTGAAACCAAGATGGTGCCTGGAACAACCACTGCCTAACCTTCAGACTCATGATCCCCTCATTGTACAATATCAGCCTCCTAGATGACACTCCTGTCTGTACCATGACTTTAGAATAACCATGGCAATAACTAGAACTGCCCTAATAAGGCCAGAAAATGGGAGGGACAGTGGTTTCTCTGGAAACACTGTCCCTTTCCTGGCAAAGTAATGAATAAACTGCCCCCTAATTAATTAGTTTGGCATTAATCCAAACCACATAAGCCAGACACCCATTGAAGGCTGACTGCTACCCTGACTATAGGGTAGCCCTCCTCTCTTTCCTTCCAGGTAACAATGTTCCCCTTCCTCTCAGAGGAAGGAATGAAACTGTTCATATCCTCCTACGGGGCTGTTCCACATATGGAGTAGTCCACCCTGTACGCTTTCCTTAATAAACTTGCTTAATTGTCCTTCATTGGCTCTCTCTTGAAATCTTTCTTGCACAAAGCTGAAGATCCTCATATTCCAGGAAGAGGCCTTGATGGGTTGAGTCTCCCCAGCAACAAATACACAGTGAAAAGAATTAAAATGTAATTACTTCTAGGTACTTCACTGTTAGAATAAACCTAAATTAGATCTGGCTAGAAATCCAAAACTGAAAGCTTCAAAGGATCATGAGGAAAGAAATAAAAATGAATTAAATTATAGTGTTTAACTTCTTCTGCATTCTTTGAATGTGAAGCTGGATAACTGTAATCCACATGGGCAAGTATCTCTAAATATTTTCTTTCTTTTTCTTTTTTTTGTTTGTGGATTTAATGTAGGTAGCTCGTGAGAGGAGGTATTCAAGTTTTGGAGGCATGGTAAATTCTCTAGCACCTGCCCACAGCTAAGTATCTCACTGTGGAGCTAGTTTCTTGCATAAGTGTCCTAGTACAGGACACTGCATACTTTTTTTCTGGTTGGTGGATCTAGACACACATATGCATGTGTATGTGCACATTTGTATGTGTACACATAATGCATTTATATGATTAACAATGACTTCATTTCTCAAACTTTTTTTTTTTTAGAGGTTTTTGCTATAGGGCGCGTGCGCTCACGATACAGAGAGAGACAGAGAGAAAGCGAGAAATCACCCCCCCCCCAGGGGTGATGGCCATGCCACAATCCCTTCTCCTTCTTTCTCCTCTTGGGATCTTGGGCACGCATGCACATGCACCCGGCGTGAGTTTTAAGCCACCGGGTCTGGGACTTGAACCATGGTCGACTACATGGGAGTCCAGCGACATAGCCGTTATGCTAACTGCTGGTCCCTCAAACTTTTTCTTTTACTTTAGTGTAGTGTTGTATACTAGTCAGCCCTACATCAGTTAGCCCTAAACAAAGACATTACTGAGAAACAAATGGACAAAGACAGATAAGGGGTATGTCTAGACTTTCCAAGTTACACCGTAACTTGCCATATTGATTCTATTTTATTCTTATTTCCTGTTCCTGTATTTTTCCCAGCCATTTTAATTTTTCAAATTTTGAAATTGCCAGAGGGCACATGGGCTCACTCTAGAGAGACAGAGTGACAGAGAGAAAGCTGAAGGAGAAAACACTCTTCCATAGGGGATGCTCACATTGCACTCCCTTCTCTTTTCTGCCTCCTTTTGGGATTTTGAGGACCCATGCACAGGTACTCAGCGTGTCTTTTCACCCACGTAGTTGTCCATGTGGGATCTGGCTCCTTTAACCACTAGGCTACAGGACATCATCATGGTAGGTGGTTTTCCTTTTGCATCTCCCCAAATTATTCATTCCACCTGAAAAACAACGATGAGCCTCAAAAAATGTTTTGTTTAAAAATCATCATTTTAGATAGAATTTGCCAGTCTCTTGCTATGCATTTTGATTTATGCAAATACCCCTTTATCTCACTTCCCTTACATTGAGCAGATACTGGCTCATTATAGCTTTTTGCTTGATGTCCTGAAATAGGGCAATTCATATCAAAATGTAATCTTCTACTTCATAAGGACAGTATGACATTTAAATCTCCATGGGTTTATTTACACAAATATCAAATATCGGGAGTGACTATGAGTCACTGTGAAATTTCCTAAGTCTCCTTTTAGCTATAGTTAATAATTTACAGGTTGGAGGATACATGCTGGATTATGATTTAATCCATCAGAAGAGAGGATGAAGGGATGATGGACTCTATTTAACATCCATTTATATGATATCATGGCGACTTTTGGCATAGCTTTCATGACCAAGATGTCTTTAACATCTGTGTGACTGTTCTTTTTTAAGACTGAAGGTTCAGTTTTCATTAATCTCTCAAACCCCAATTGGCTTAAAGAAGCAGCTGAATGCTTTCTTTGAGTAGTACACAAAAATATAATCTCAAAATAAATCACCAGAAGTGTAAGGTAATCATTTTTAGTTCTAGAAAATGCAAGATTCCTGGTATGCTTAGGGAATTAAGTTTAATGTGGTAAAATATCTCATGTGGTTTTGCATTATCTTTTGTCTGAATCTGACATGCAAAGAGCGGGGAAAAAAGAAAGAGGTGAGGATTTCAACAGTAGGCAGATTAATTTTAGGAGGAAATGTCCATTTTTGTGATGTATCAACCTAAAGCAGGTTTTCAGACCTCTGTTGTTAAGAAATACATAATCCATGAGGGTAGATATATTAAAATCAATTTTGGAAAATGGGGATGATTTTCATTTGACACAGACAATGCTTTATCTCCATGGGTGAGCCAGATTTGGAAAAAGCAGATTTTTAACTTAGTTCACATTTGTCATAGTTTTCATACCTTTGCTAACATGGTCAAAAATGAATGGATCAGTCTAAGCCTATAGGCATAAAATGAGTAGTTCCTGGCAGGAGTTTCAAGAGAAATGGAATATACTGAGTGAACTCAACCAGAATGTTAATATAGAGATAGCATAAAAAAGGTGTGCTGAGAGGAATTTTAATTCGGATGAAATGCACATGCAAAATATGTAACTCCAAAAAGATTTGCTATTTTTTGTTTGTTTGAAGCTATGATGAGTGATAGGTAATATTATTATACTTTTTCCTTACAGATTATCTACGTAAGACAACTTGAGTACATATGTGTTTGGTGTCCATTACGAATTTGATGAGAAATGTAACCAAATTCTGATTATTTATTTTTTATGGTCAAATCATGTTATAGACTGTAAAAGTCTGAGCAAAGTTTCTAGTACAATTCTAATTCTATTATGTCAGCTACTAATAAGAATAAAAGTCAACTAGAAACTTAAGGATTTTATTATTGTTAATATGGATTTTCATTACAATAGCATTTACTTTAACAGGATTTGATCTGCAGAAAACATACTCCATTTTCATTGACATTTAGATATTTCTTTACTTGATGTTGAACAGATACTTCTGTGTCCTCTGGTAAGGGAAATCAGAAAGCTTGCAACAAAGCCACACTAAATTAGGAAGAATCCAAAGACCATATTCATATTCAAGGAGAATTTTCTGAAAGATAGAACCACCAAGGTAATGCAGAGAGGATCAAGAACATTTTGTTATAAGCTCTTAATCATTTATCAAAATGAGAGAATTCAAGGTAAAACCTTCATAGTGAAATGTAATTCAACATTTAGCTTATATATTGCTCAGGAAATGTTTCTGAAATTTGATGGACATTATGCTTGACATAGCATGTTCAAAAACTAGTTCATACAAGCAAAATTTTTATGGTCTTATAGCAAAGGGCATTTGCAATTAATCTTCAAGTAATGGAGAGACTTAAGGAAACAAGTAATGGCCTCCAAGGAAAGATCAAGGAGTGGTATTTTCAAGGTTATTATCATTCTCTTCATAGAATGCTTTAGAAATGATTAATAACTATATGATTACATAATAAAATCCATCCTTACTGTAAAATATCAGCTCTCACAATCGTGGTAAATGGCTGCTTATGAGGTCATGGTTGCTTTGACTTTCACACTCTTAAGAGCTTGCCAATGATTGGTTATCTACTTGGAAAGATACAAAAAGAATGAATAAAACACAATAATGAAACTGACTTGAAAACCATTGAAAGTTTAAATACTGCCTTTGGTTTTTAGAGAAATTTCCAGTTAGAATAGCACAGGTCTGGATAATAAAGAACCCAGGAAACAAAGTTTCGATAGTTTGTAGCTCTTGCTGGCATGGTAAAACCATGTGGGAAATGTACCTTAATTCATGCATTTCTTAATAGGCTGTTGTGGTCACTTATGGTTGAATAATAATCTCCGCCCCAATTTTATTTATTTTTTAATTGCAAGTATACAGGTACATAGACTTAAGGAGTCAAAAAGTTTACAAGGGTTCTTAGGAAAAGCAGGAGTTCCTTACTACTACCCCAGAGGAACCACTTTCAGCTGATTGCTTTGGTACTTGTCTCCTATTGCTAAGTAATGAACTCTTGATGCTACCTCTTAATTTTTCAGTGTCAGGTACATATAATGTACTGACTTCTCACATTAAAAATGTGTTTTTGCTTATCTCTTCACTCCCTATACTTCTAGTAAACAGTCTCATCCTTCCCGTCCTCCCACTAAAGTTAGATGGTCATTTTGATTAGAAGATAGTCATTGTTTTAATTATTGTTATGACTGTGCAAATGCTTGTCACAGCTCACTCATGCAGTGAGCTATAGTACTCATCTGGTACAACATTTCCATTTTCTAGGAAATGAAAATGATTTATTTACTTTTCCTTGGTGTGTGTGTGTGTGTGTGTGTGTGTGTGTCTGTGTGTGTGTGTGTATGTATCACCTTTTTTCCCTCTTAGGTTTTTGTCATAGGATGTGTGTGTTCACTGGAGAGAGACAGAGAGAGAGAAAGAGACAATGAGAGGGAAAACTAGAAATCACTCCTTAGGGGGATAGTGAGACAGCAATGCTTTCTCTTCCATTTTCCTCCTGGGATTTTGGGCGCTCATGCACATGAACCCATTATGATTTTTTAAGCTGCCAGGACTGTGACTCAAATTGCAGTGGGTCATGTGGAAGTTTAGCATATTAACCACTATTTCACCTGCTGGCTCCAACACATATCACTTTTTCAGCCATAAAAACTTGTGTATCAAGTATTTTTCTGGGTCATTAGGAAAGGCGTGACACATTTTTACATAGAAAAAATAAAAAAAAAACATCATGAATTTCCTGATGACCTAATATTAATTTAGTATTCCAGAAGAAGTATTTCCCTGGACTCTCTGACCTGCTGCCATTTGGACTAGTTGTCCTCTCTGATTACTCAACTTTCATACTGGGGTCTTCTCTCCCCATATCTTGGACACTCATCTTTTCTTCTTTGTGTTCTTTCCTGTTTTATATTTTAAATTTTATTTTGCTGGAGCATAGCCTTGAGGAGCACATTGAAAAAGAATGGATGGGCATGAAACTTTAGGACTTTACCTTTTGTGGAAATGTCTTTATTTTACTTTACTGATAGTTTATCTTGGTATAGATGAACTTTCTATTAGAAATCTGAACGTATTCCTCTATTGACTTTCTATGATCCCAGTTGCTGCTGAGAAAAGTTTAGATTCCCGTTTATTTATTTATTTATTAACAACTTTTCAGGTTTCAGGGTTTCCTTATACATGTATAGTAATTCTGGGGGACCTAAAAGGTTGTGTGAAAGCTCTGAAACCTGAATGGATCTTGTCACCTATAAACACCACAGTAGGATGAGGCAGCTGAGTCTTTGAGCTTCACGATTTTTAGTTACATTATTCTGTAGGGCTTAGACTGCACTGAGGTGATACTTCGAGTCCTCTGCCTAGGGAATAAAGGACTCGCTACTAGTGCTCCGGAAGCCAACTAGATCAGGAAAGTTGGACATCTCAGTCATTGATGGACATACTTAAACCTTTCCCTGAGTTATCTCTGTCTTTGACTCTGGAAGGTATCTCTAGCACAAAGCCCTCTATTTCATTCTTTCAAGAAAACGCATTCCCAGTGTATGTAAGCATGGGAGAGGTGCAGGCATTTGGCTGCTTTAAATCTGGGGAGAGGACCTAGGGATTTGAGTGCTACTTACAATTCTTGTTTTAGCTCTTTCCTTCACTTACACTTCTAATGGTACCTGATGCTACCATATGCTTAGTCTATTGGGGATTCAGTGTTATAAATCTAATGAGTTTTCAGCTTTCCTTGTTGCTAGTATAAGATTCAGTTTTCTGGGGTCCATTAAGTCCTTTGCCAGTCGAACACCTGCTTTCCTGCTTCTAAAATTTTGTTGTTGCTGCTTCCTCTTTCATTCCCTGTTGTGCTGGTGGGTTTGTCCCTTGGGAAGTGAATCAGTTTACTATTGTTTTAGTGAAATTTCAGGAGGAAACAAAATTAGACATATACGTACCATCTGTAGCAGATACATTTTCTAAAGATGGTCATAACAATATCTCCTATTCTTTATGGTCTTCTTTCAATGTGACTACGACACTCCTTTTATCAAGAGGTAGGTCTTGTATTCCCTTCTCTTGAATTCTGAGTCACCATGTGACTACGGTGTAAGTGGTGCTTTATGGCTTCTGAGGGTAGGCCAGAAGAGACTACAGCTTTGACAGTTCTCTAGGGATGCTTGCTCTTGGAATCCAGCCATCATAATGTGTAAGATAGTGAGCAAGGTGGAGGTTGTAAAAGCTGTGTGGAAGAGAGAGACAGAGAATTTATCTTTTTGGAAAGGAGTCATAAAACTTGTTCTTCAATTTTAGCCTGTGATACATCACATGCAAATATGCCGTAGGAATTTCCCCTTAGTGTAGCATTTTAGCTTTGGAACTATATCATTTGATTTGCAAAACTTCACTTGAACATGGCCTTTCAATCATGAAAAGCAAAGGCCATTTGAATAAGCTTCTTAGTTTGGGGAAGACAGAGCACTAACACACATCAACATTGAATGACGATACATTGAAGAGTAATAATTTTGGAGGACGGAGATGTTGTAAACTAATATGCAATTGTCTGCCAGGTCACATACTTACATTCTGTATACTATTCTGTATTCCTGTTGCTATCTCATAGATAACAGTAAATCTTGTGTTTCTTTCTAAAATTTTTGTTCAGAACTTCCGAGAGAATACAATAGTTTTCTCGGATTTTTCTAATAGTCCTTATTTATGGATCCTTTGAAGCCAACTTTTCTTGGCAAGAATTTTTATCCACATTCTCCCTCTATTGTAGACTATTTGTATCCTTTCCCCATGGAACTCCTGATTTCGTATATAAATTATTCTGCAAAGTCAGAGTTCCTGAGGGAATGGGCGATTCCTTTTACACATGGAAAAAAACCTGAATGTCCATATTTGCTTTGGGTAAATAACCATTAACATTTTTGCGAGGAGGATGTACCGTGTTGTGCTGGAGCTCATCTTCGCTCCCAAAGCACCCAAGTGCTCTCACAGATTGTCCACCCTGACTATTAACATTTTCTTTTTTTGTTTTCAATCCACACTGACATGGGCCTCTTGAAGGAAACACTGCAATGAAATCTTTGCCCTCCACCCAGAAGACCTCTGAGACTTTGGGAAAATTATGCAAGCACTTGATTTACTGTTAGCTCTGAGCATTACAGTTCTATCTCATTCTTCTCTACAGAATACCTCTTAGTGGCCCCCAAGAAGCTCATCTGTCTGGCACTATTACGTTTGGTTAGTAACCCAGGTAAGGGCTAAGTGAGACTTTAGGGGTCCTAATTGGGGTGAAATCTCTTCCTAAGACAAGAAAATTAAAAAGGATAAAAATATATATGAACCACAGAGATGCTTTGGCTAAAATCATTTAATCAACAAAATGTTGCTCGTTTAATGAAGCTTTCTCTGTTTTTCTATAGCAATAGTACTCAAACATTGTGAGTTTGTCACTTGGGGAGCTTGGTAAAACTCTAGACCACAATCCTGTATTTTCTGATTCAGTAAGTCTGGGGTGAAGCCTAAGAATTTGCATTTCTAACCATTTCCCAGATAATGCTGATGCTGTTAGTCCAGAGAACCACACTTTGAGAACCACTGCATTAAGGAACTGTGTTATTGAAAATTACTATGGATTGAGAATCCCTTATCCAAGATGCTTAGGACTAAGAAGTATTTTGGATTTGGATTTTTAAATTTTTTTAAATTTTGGAATAATTGTAACTACATAATGAAATATCTTGGAAATGAGATCCAAGTCTAAACACAAAATTCACTTATATTTAATGTGTACTTTATACACATAGCCTAAATATAATTAAAAAAAAAAACCCTTGCTTTATGGTATATGTACTCAACAGAGACAGAGCAAGAGAGAGAGAGAGAGAGAGAGGAAAATTAGAAAATACCTCCTGGGAAGATGGCCGCACTACAATTCCTTCTTCTCCATTCTCTTCTCAAGATTTTGGGCAAGCACACACACCCAGCATTATTTCAAGCCACCTGATTGGAACTTGAACTGCCCAGTCCACCATGTGGGATGTACCTGTCTTAACCATTACATCACTGAGTAGCCCCTAACATAATGTTACACAGCATATTTGTATTGCAGTGTTTCAATTACAATCTATTACATAAAATCATGTTGGATTTCAAAATTCAGAGCATTTAGAATTATAGAGTTTCAGATTAGAGATGCTCAATCTGTACCTGATAAATAGTAAAGACATCTTTGGAAGTTTGGAGATGCCCGTAATGGCAACAAAGGCTTCATTTCTTTGTTTCAGAGTTAATTCTGTTGTGGTTTCTGTTCCTTGAGGGAACAGCTCTAATCTCAGCTTTATCCAGCATTTTATGACTGGACACTTCACAAATAGCAGAAGAGGTTCAGAAATTCACATGGTAGCTTATAGTATTTTAATGTAACACAGTGATGCATAAATTGGCATTCTAGAATGCACACTAAATTTGGGATTTGATGGTCAAATTTAATACTTTGTATCACGATTTATACCTCCCTCAATTATGTTAAATGTATTACATTTGTTCTGCAGTAGTTTATTATTTAAAAAAACAAACATATGCTAAATATAAATATTTGCCGCTATGCCACCTATGAATCCAGGTGATGTGGAATATCACTTTTCTTAAATTTTATTTAATATCCTAGGTGTGTCTCTGAGTGCTCCCTCCTTGGGGAATGGCAAAACATTCAGTCTCACTCATTCATAGGTTCCACCAGCCTCCAGGCTGTGCAGAAGCTTCTGTGATCTCAATATCCCTCCAGACATTGGCCATCAGCAAGCTCGTAGGTGTCTAGTAGGTGCCTCTGTTGCTATGGTATCCCATTTGGCTTAGCATTCTGTTTATTAACAAAATTTACTAAGTACTTGTTATGTGGCAGGCAATGATTCATTTTGAAAATTAAAGTTTTATGATGTAAAATTTGATGGACACAAAACAAAACCATACCATATATGTATACTATGAAATATATCAAAATTGATACCCAAGGATAATTCCCAAATCAAGAGCTGAGACTGACCAATACCATTAGATCTATCTGTGTATTTCTTCTCTCTTCATTCTCCTTGTCTCCTCCTCTCATGACTTTTTAAAAGTAGTTTTCTTTTTATTTGAAAGGTTTTTGCTATAGGGCGCATGTGCTCGCCAGAAAGACAGAGACAGAGAGACAGAAAGTGAGAAATCACCCCCCAGGGGAGATGGCCATGTTGCAATCCCTTCTCCTCCATTCTCCTCTCAGGGTCCTGGGCACACACGCACACGTTCCCAGTGTGAGTTTAAGCCACCGGGTCTGGGACTTGAACCGCGGTCAACTACATGGGAGACCAGCGATATAGCCATTATGCTAACTGCTGGTCCCAAAAGTAGTTATTTTCTATGTTGCTGTGTGAAGTATTACTTTTATTTTCATGTTTTTATCATTTTCCTTTGTGTGAATATATCAAAATATACTTGTTTATTCCCCTGTTGATGGACTTTTAGGTAAGGCTGTTATAAATAAGACTTTTAATGACATCTTGCATATATATCCCTATGTCCACCTGCAAGATATTTTCTAATTTTTTTTATCTTAAATGAGCAATATATTGATGTAAAGACGAAGGTAATATTGGAATATCCTTCTCACATTTTTTCCCCCTTAAGTCTAAAATATTTTACAAAATGTGTTCTATAAAAATCTGGTCCTACTAATTGCACTTTCAAAATGTGTTTTATGGTCGCTTGTTATTGATAAGTACTCTCTTCTATGTAATATTTTTGAAAAGCTAAAGTCAAACTAGCATATCAATAGTTCTGAAAAGTTCTACAATAAAGGAGATATTTAACTTTATTAGACCTAGTGGTCTTCATGCTTTTGGAACATAGTGTACTCTTTATTCATCATATTCATTAGTATTTCTTGGATTTTATATTCTATTGAACATATTTTGAGACACACTGATAAATTGCATCAATACTATATAGGCTATTTTGTTGTGCCTCTTTCACACATCAAGAAAATTTGATACATCAATTATACCCTAGAAAAAGCAGGAAATCACCATCGAACATTGGAAAATTCTAGAGGCAAAAGAAACTCTTCCTAAAATCGGGAATTTTGCTTAATAAGTGACAATTATCTTCCATTCAATGCCTTGTCCTAACTCCATTCCCATTCTTTTTCCTTTCTTAGAGAGAGATTTTTTTGCTATAGGGTGCATGCACTCACCAGGGAGACAGAGAGAGATAAGAGAGAGAAAGTGAGAAGTTACAGCCCCCCCCTCCCCCCCAAGGGGCACGGCCATGCCATAGTCCCTTCTCTTCCATTTTTCTTTTGGGATTTTGGGTATGCATGCACATGTGCCTGGCTTGAATTTCAAACTGCTGGGTTCAGGACTCAATCCACAGTCGGCCATGTGTACAGCGCCTTACCCATTATGCCACCTGCTGGCCCCACTCCATTACCATTTTTTTTTTCCACAAGATGACCAGCTCTAATCCTGGAAACATGACCATTCCTAGAAAATGATAAAAAGATGGGACCGGCAGGTGGCATGGCAGTAAAGGGCATTGGATTCCCACATGGGCAACCATGGTTTGAGTCCTGGACCTGGTAGGTTGCTTTCTTACATTCCCTCCCTCTTTCACTCTGTCCCTCTCTGGTCAAGTTAAAATAAATAAATAAGGGATCAGTAGTTAGTGTAATGGCTATGTTGCTGGACTCCCATGTAGTCGACTGTGGTTCAAGTCCTGGACCCGGTGGCTTAAACTCATGCCAGGTGCGTGTGTGTGCATGCCCAGGATCCCAAGAAGAGAATAGAGGAGAAGGGATTGCAGCGTGGCCATCCCCCCTGGGGGTTGATTTCTTGATTCCTATCTCTCTGTCTCTCTCTGTCTTTCTGGTGAGTGCACACACCCTATAGCAAAAACCTCTCAAAAAAATTAAGTAAGTAAATAAATAAATAAAGTTAAATAAAATAATTTCTTTAAAAAAAAAGAAAATTATATAGGGACAATCTTTGTCCAATGTACTACCTGTATTTAAACATAAACTGGTTTCCTTATGCTTAGGAGTGAAAAGACCAATAGCTGCTCAGTGATCTGTCAGTCCACCATTTTAGAGGCCAGCGTGTCTCTGGGATCCACTTATGCACTCTCAGGGCTATCTCCCTGGTTCATTAAAACTCCAGGCATGTTAGAAAAAAAATCTACAGTTACTTTGCTTTCACTGGCACAAAAATATCCATTATGTGTTTTATCATCTTCTGCTCAAAACCATTTTCTTCATGTCTAGTTTCTCTTTGACTTCATTTTTAGATTATCCTCTATTTTATCTCATCAGATCATTGTACTATATTCAAGATGGAAACTTTTTTTTTAACTTTTCTTTGTAACTTATCTCTGGAATTTTGTTTTCAATTGCTTCTAAACTAGACATGGAGAAGTAAAAGATCATCTCTGAGTTTTCTGAAACTGACAATTCTAAAATGCTACAACTAAGCCATCTTTGGTTCAGCCTCCAGGGTCCACGTAACTGAGAAACTGAGTAGCAGATATCAGGATTTGTGTTCCTATACAGTCCCTAGAGTTTAGAGGATAAAACCTTGCATCCCATTTAGCTGGTTAAGGCCCACTGTCCACATTATCCTGTTTACTGGACTCTGGATCTGTTCCAATTGTCCCCTTTCTTAAGTTTTGTGAGTTTTCCAGGAAGGACCCTTTTCTCTGAAAATTGTTACTTCCCTCTGCCTGTGGCATATGCTACAATGCCCTGTAGTAGCTTCCTGTGTATTTTTAAAAATCTTATTCAAAATCTTGACTTCATCATCATATAAACAATTGTGATTGGCAATTGGGTGATGTAAATAACTGGATGATATAAATAAATTGTTTTCATAGTTCCTAGTCTCTGCATATATTTTGTGAAATACACTCTTTGGAGCGATCTTGTCTTTCCAGAATATCTGTACTCTAGCTCATCGAATCTTCAAATACTACATGATACAGCTCCTTGGACAGGGTAATGTATTGGTCAGATTTTCAGAAAAATAGAATTAGCAGGGTAAACATATAAGCAGAAGACGATTTATTATAGGAATTATCTCACATGATCTCCAGGCAGAAGTCCCTCAATAGACTACTTGCAACCTAAAGAAACAACCAAAATACAGAAACAGGAAAGCTGGTACAATTCCACTCTGGGGCCTACAGGAGGGCTTTGGGAGCCCACAGATATGAGTCCAGAGTCTAAAGGTTAAAGAACTTGGACTCTATCTGGCCGGAGAAGTACAGGGACCAGGATTTAGCAGAAACCAAGGGCCAAGGGAGAAGTGGGCAGAATATGTAGGAGTGGAATATACACACTCTGAACAGAAGGATCAAAGAGGGGAAATAAGTAGAACTCTATTTCCTCTGACCCTCCCAGGCTACCAGATGATTGGATGGTACCCACCCTCACTGAAGGCTCAGATGCCAATGTTGTCTGGATGGACTTTCATTGTTATCTTAAGTTCCCTGTTTTACTTGGGTGAATTATTTTTCTTTTTCCCCTAATTATTCACTGTTCTATTCTAATCCTTTGTTTAACTTACATCCTAATCATTTTATTGGATAAGCTTGTCTCTTCGTCATGAAATCTAAGTGTAGTCATTTTTAACCCCTTGCTGCTTCCACTTATAAACTTAAAAAAAAAAAGTGCCAACATCTTTCTACCTATTCTTCATCTAATAAGATGAACAGTGTCTCTTTATTCAAATACAATTCATCTCTTTGATATCTCTCCTTCATCCGCCAGTCACTACTTTTCTTTATTGCATTGTCTAGCCATTCAGATCGAGTTCAGGCTGCTATACCAAAACGCCTTGCAGGACCCAGGGTAAACAGTGGCCCTTTACTATGTATAGTTCTGGAGGCTGGGTGATACTAGAAAAGGGCACTAGCAGACTTGGTGCCTCACGAGGGCCCCTTTCTCATAGGTGCTATCTTCTTTGTGCCCTCACATGGTAGAAGGGGCAAACAAGCTCCCTTCAACCTCTTTTATAAGAACACTAATCTTGTTCATGAAATCAGAGCCCCCATGATCTAATAATCTCCCAAAGCCCTACTTACCAACACTACCACATTGAGGATAAAGTCCCAACATACACATTTTGAGAAAAATACAAACATTCAGACTGTAGCGAGGCCTAAATGCGACTTCCTCAGAACGGTCCTTCTTGTTTGCAAACCTGCAGTAACTCAGCTAGCCCTCTTCTTCGCATAATCCTGTTTTTTTTTTTTCTTTTCTTTTTCTGGCACTCATCCTCTAGCATGTTTTATACATGTCTTATTCATTGACTTTCTTTTTTTGACTTTCTCAAGAGCAAAGATCTTGTCTACCTTGTTTATTCCTGATAATCCAATGTCCAGAGTAATCTTTAAAACATAGTACTGCTTCAATAAATATTATTAAATAAAAGAATAGATGTATCTTCCAGTATCTTCATATTTTTTCAGACTCTTTTTTTTGTGCAGATTACAAATATGTGCATTATGTAGCCATCTTAAAAACCAAACATGTAAACAAAGCAAGAAAACAAAGTCCTCAGTTCTGATGGCAATTGCCTAAGCTGGGGATTGGCACATTGTGTTTCACCAATAAGCAGCTTGTTTTTAAAAATAAAGTTTTATTGAGAAGAGCCATGCCCCTTCTTTTATATATTGTCTACAGCTGATTTTTGCTCTGCAATGGTGCAGCTGTGTGCTTGCAACAGAGATTGTAAATCCATAGTCCTATCATAGTTATCATCTGGACCTTGCAGAAAACATTTGCCGACCTCAGACCTATTTCCTATTTTTTTTTTTTTTCTTTTTAATTTGAGAAACTTTTGCTACAGGGTGCTTGTGCTCACCAGAAAGACACACAGAGAGAGAGACAGAGAGACAGAAAGTGAGAAATCACCCCCCAGGGGGGATGGCCACACCACAGTCCCTTCTCCTTCATTCTCCTCTCTCAGTTTTAGGCACACACGCACATGTGACTGGTATGAGTTCCAAGCATCTGGGTCTGGGCCTCAAACCACAGTCAGTCATGTGGGAGCCCAGCGACATAACTCTTATGCCATCTGCTGGTTCCCCTATGTCCTATTGTTAACATTTGCATTCTGTAGTTAGTAGTGCATTCTATTTTTTTTTCATTCTTTCAAAGCTCTTTATCTTCCTTCAGTCTGATCCTATTTTTAGCACTGTCATACACTGCCTTCTTTAAAGTTAAAAGTGATGACCTAATGCAAATTTTAGTTCATGATTGCAATCTTTGTGTTGTTGGGTTACTATTTTCCATGTGATTCTGGGTTCCTCCTTTGGTTTTCATGGTAGTCACTCTTCTCTTTCTCATGTCTCCTTGACTGTAATTTTTTCTTTTCTTTCTTTTTTCTTTTGAGGTGGAGTGGGTGGAGAGATTTTTGCTATAAGGCATGTGTGCTGGCTGGAGAGACAGAAAGACAGACAGGGAGACAAATAGTGAGAAATCACCTCCTAGGAGGGGATGCCACAATCCCTTCTCCTCCATTATCCTCTAGAGATTTGGACATGTATGCACATATACCCTGCATGAGTTTTAAGCCCACCACATGGGAGTCCAGCAACATAACCGTCATGCCGTCTGCTGGTCCCAGTGTTTTGTCTCTTCTTCAAGGGACATTCTTCTTTGATCTCTTCCTTAGGAATGTGTATATCCTTGAATCTATTCTGAGCCCAGAGTTCCCGGATTACATCTCTTTTTTCCGTAACTCATTCAGCCTGAATGGTTTCAACCCCACTCTGAAGTTCAGAACCATTGTTCCTCCTCTGACTTTTGTAGCAGTCTCTTGTCTGGCCTTCCTACATTCAGCCTTAGCCCATCAAAGTCACCATCTGCAAAGCTGCCAAAGTATGTTAGTTTAAGGCCATGGCTCCCAAACATGACTGAGCATCAGACTCACAAGGAGTGCTTATAAAAATGTAGACTGCTAGGCTTTACTCCCAGAGTTTTTTTTTTTTTTTGGAGAGATTTTCACTGTAGGGCGCGTGCGCTCGCCAGACAGACAGAGAGAGACATAGAGACAGAAAGCGAGAAATCACCCCCCAGGGGGGATGGTCACGCCGCAATCCCTTCTCCTCCATTCTCCTCTCTGGATCTTGAGCACGCACGCACACGCGCCCGGCGTGAGTTTTTTAAGCCACCGGGTCCGGGACACGAACTGCGGTCGACTACGTGGGAGTCCAGCGACATAGCCATTATGCTAACTGCTGGTTCCCTACTCCCAGAGTTTGAAGCTAGTATGTCTCCTGTGGAACCTGAAAACTTGCATTGTTATGATTCCAGATAATGCTAAAGTTGCTATTTTAGACTGCATGGTGGACAACTGTAATTTAAAAAATGGTTTAAAAAAGAACAAATCCCCCAGTCCTTTCTTTCTTTCTTTCTTTCTTTTTTTTTTTTTTTTTTGGGGAGGTTTTTTTTATTGGGCACGTGCACTCGCCA
>NW_006159898.1:959470-961266 GCF_000334495.1 Tupaia belangeri chinensis | reverse complement strand
CGTGGAAGTCCAGCGACATAGCCATTACACTAACTGCTCCCCCCCCCCCCCCCAGTCCTTTCTTAAAACTGCAGTGGTTTCTTATCACCTACCAGATTAAATCTAAGCTTTCTATGACAATGTCCTCCACAGTCCTCAGCTCTCCTTCACTAGGAGTCTCTCTCCCATTCTTTGATTTTTACTCAATTCTCCTATAACTTGAAAGTGCGTATCGCAGTGTTCACACCATCAATCACACACCACTGTGCTCTTGCACTCATCCTTTCCTCTTTATCATTTTACTATAGGGCACGTGAGCTCACCAGCCAGACAGAGAGAGACAGAGAGACAGAAAGCGAGAAATCACCCTCCAGGGGGATGGCCACGTCACAATCCCTTCTCCTTTGTTCTCCTTTCAGGATGTTGGGCACACATGCACATGCGCCCGGCATGAGTTTTAAGCCACCGGGTCTGGGACACGAACCGCGGTCGACTACATGGGAGTCCAGCAACATAGCCATTACGCTAATTGCTGGTCCCTCCTCTTTATCATTCAAAATGCTATCTCAAATGTTGTCCTGCTGTCCAAGCTTTCAAATTACTCAGGACACATTTCTGTCCCTTCTCTATACACAGTCGTTTAGAGATAGCTATTTGTATTTATTTTGTCCCTGAACTGTGAGGTCCTTGCAGAGTGCCTAGAACCTGTAGTTTTTTCCCCTCAATGTTTCTCTTTCTTTCTCATAGTACCAAACAAAGGCTCATTTTAACTTACCAGGTTAGAAATATATTTCCCACTGAGGGTGAGAGACCAGGGAAATTCCTGCTCCCATACATTACTGATCACACTGTAAACTGATCCTGTTCTTGCAGAAAGTAATTTGGCAGGATCCACAAAGAGCAAGCTTTTTAAAAATCTTCGTGTTCTTGGACTTAGTCATTCCACTTCTGGGAATGTAGTTGAAGAAAATAATGCAAAATATGCACAGAGATGCATGTCACACGTTGCTTATAAAAACCAAGTGGGAAACACTGAGTGTTCAACACTAGGGAGTGATTAAATACATCACATCCAACTGATGAAACACATATGCATATTGAAATGGTGATTTGAAGCTCACAGGGCAAGCATAAAATTATTTCTTATTGTAATGTTTAATAAAAAAATAAGGATACCAAATGTTAATATAATTATGATTCTAATTATATTACAACATTTTTATAAAGGGTATGAAAAAAAGTATTCAAATCCTAAACTGAGATGAGAAGTTTGTGATACGACTTTTTAATGTGGTTACATTTTTTAATCAACAAAATTAAACCTATTTTAAACATCCATGCTGTTTTATATTATGCAGCTTTCTTTTTAAAATTAAAAGGACATGTTTGTGGTGGTTACACAGGCAACACTCAACTGAGCCTTTCAGAGTTTTTCTTGTATCTGTCCCTAAGTCACTGCAGGATACAAATTTAGGTACTCAAAATATCAGAAGCCTTAAGGTTGAATAATATATGGACACAATGATACCCAAGTTGCATGCTACAATCAAGGATAAGGTTATTTTTGTGAGAAGAGGAAGTTGCATTTAAAATAAGAATACCAAATTAAATAGCAAAACAGGAATCATCAGTGAATTCTATGGGTAAATGCAGACATTATGGTAAAGATTACAGGTTGATGTGGAATCTGTATAGTGTTTTAATTTTAACAACACACTCTGGATTTAAATCCAACTTTACCTCCTACTAATTAAGTGATTTTGTGCGTTTTCACTCCTTTTTTTTTTTTTTTTTTTTTTTTTTTTTTTTTTTTGGAG
>NW_006159898.1:953134-959439 GCF_000334495.1 Tupaia belangeri chinensis | reverse complement strand
TTGAGAGAGAGAGATTTGCTATAGGTCATGTGTGTTCACCAGAGAGACAGAGAGAGATGACAAGGAAATCACGCACAGGGGAGATGGCCATGCCACAATCCTTTCTCCTCTGTTCTCTTGAGATTTTGGGCACACATGTACACATGTCTGGCATGAGTCTCAAACCACTGAGTCCAGGACTTGAGCTGTGGTTGGCCATGTGAAAGTGCAGCACCCCAACCACTACACCACCTGCTGGCCCCACATTTTAATTCTTGAAGTCTATTTTCTCACCTGTGAAGTAAGGATAAGAATATTTTCTCATGATAGACACAGCGTATTGCTTACTCACAGCTATCCTTACATGCTTTTGGGTTGCCTCCCTGAACAGTACCCTTTCACGTGCACTCTCACTCTCTCTCTCTCTCTTGCTGTCAGAGTCTTCCAAATTTCAGGTCCTCACTGTTTCATTCTTCCTTTAGCCAGATCAGAGTCACATGAACCAATCCTGATCTCTTGGACAGAAGACAATACTACTCAATATCTTTTAAACAAGGTCCCCTCCTCAAAAAACTGTATTTATAGACAAAAATGGTGATTATCATTGCTTGTGATGGTGACTCCCAAGTATGATGTCTACAATTGCTTGAATCCACTGATCAAATGGACAGGCATCATGAACCCACAAAAGATAGCTGAGCAGAAAGATGGACAGTCATCAGCCTTGCTGGCGTCTCCACACTGGAAGACTTCTTTTACATGAGATAATGCAGTACACCACGTCTATTCTAGTACTTGCAGTTGAAATGATTATATTGTTTTATGTTAAAGGAAATAATGTGTGAAATGCTTAATAAGAAAGCTGAGCATTGAGTGGTCAAGAGTAGAGGCATTGGAACCAACGATGATAACGTAGCCTTGGGCAATCTACGTAGACTTTGTATCTCATGTTCTTATCTGAAAACCTGGGATAGTAACTGTCTAGTAGGGTTTCTATAAAGATTAAATGAAATATTTAAAGCACCTATGAAAGTGTCTGGCACCTATTAAAATTCCAAAATTAGGAATTAAATGTTGGTAGTAATATAATAAGAGCTCAATAAATGATAGATATTACTGTTACAGACTGATGGTCACAAGATAACCTTAGAAATCTTCTAGTCATTTTTTAGACAAGTGGTAGTAACAGGTTTCAGGTTATACAATCAGGTCACCTACCTTCTAATTCAGTACACTTTCTTCTGTCTTGCATTGCAGTATCTCCTCAGCAATCTTGCAACAATATAATTTGTAAGTATTATAAGTATTATAATTTAATATGGGATGCAGAGAAAGATTCAAAGGATAAAGATTATAAATGTTTCTGCATTTAATTTGGGTAGTTTGACTTTTTTATTCAACACATGTTATTTCAGATATATTTATATAGTTACTGTTTTTTAAAATCTGGAGCAGGCTGGCCTCATGGCCAAGTTATTAAAGAAACTGGATCCTAATGGCAAATTAGACAGTTTGAGTTCTGAACCCCTAAATCTGACAGAGAAGTGGAAAGAAGGGATTGCAGTGTGACCATGCCCCATTAGAGTGTGCGTTCCCTCTCTTGTCTCTTTATCATGAGGACATGTACCCTTTGACATTTATTAACAGATAAAGTAGGAAATAAGGGGCTATTGAATGATACGGAGAATTGTTTAATGTCGTGATGTGTTTAGAATGGATTCAGCATGAACTTTCAAGCAAGCCAGAAAGGTTGTGCATTTGGGATGACATCTCTGAAGCTTTCTCTTCATATATTTTATGATTCGTATCTCAAATCTCCCACACACTATACATAGCAACAGAATTTAAGTCTTAAGAAAGGAATGAAATGATTGTCATATTTCTCAGGGCAACTTCTGATTCTTTTTGAAGATATAAATAAAGCTGAACAGGGAACAGCAGATGGTGTGATGGTTATGTCACTAGACTCCCACAGTTCAAGTCCCAGACCCGGCGGCTTGGAACTCATGCCAGGCACGTAGGTGTGCACACCCAAAATCCTAAGAGGAGAATTAAGGAGAAGGGACTGTGGTATGGCCATCCCCCTTGCAGGGGATGACTTCTCACTTTCTGTCTGTCTCTCTCTGTCTCTCTGGTGAGCACACACGACCTATAGCAAAAATCTCTCCTAAAAATAAATAAATACAGCTGAATATGAGTTGAACATAAATTGTTAACCCATCTGACTACAATAGGAGGGATCTACTACATATTTGGTAAAACCAGAGCATCCACACTTTACTCAAAATGGGTCTCACCCCTCACTACTGTTTGTAAAATTTCGCCATGTTTTGGGACCTTCCAGTAGAATAGTGGTTGAGGCAGCTGGATCCCATATGGACAATGCCCTGGGTTGAGTCTTGGGTCCTGTGGCTTGATAACACACCAGGTATGTGTACATGTGAGGCTAAAATCCCAAAAGGAAGAGGAGAAGAAGAGATTGTTGCATGTGTATACCTTCTGGGGGGGATGTTTTCTTGTTTTCTTTCTCTCTCTCTCCTTATTTCTCTTTGTCTCTCTTCAACAAGTGCACCTTATAGCAAACATTTTAAAAAATCACCATATTTTATTTTTAGCATCTAGAAGAGTGCATGATAAAACTCCATAAAGGATTGGCAAATAAACACATAAACCAAAAATTTTTCCTTACATCTATTGAGAAATTTCATACGTTGAGAACACAGAAAAACTTCTTTATCTCACTATTTGATATTTAGAACCATAGGTGCTATGAAGACAATACAACCAGGGAATATATTTGAGGCTGTCTGAGTGGCATTGTTGGCAAGTTTATATGAGATGACCACCTCTGATGACGGGCACTTGCTCTGAGTGATGAGAAAAACTTGCAGTTTTCTGGCCCCCTGCAGTGATCTGGGGAAGCTATTCAAAAATCTGAAAGCAGGAGCTAATTTGACATAATCAAACCAACCAACCAACCAACAAAAGCAGAAAGAAGGTTGAAATTCCTAAAGAACCATTAACAAAGGGGGCTATCGTAGACAATAAGGTGGGTGAGGATGTCAAGGGCCAGACCATATAGACCTGTTAGAACATGGAAAGGACATTGGATTTTTCTCTAAGAACAATTGGAAAACATTGTATCTTATTCATTTATTAAATGAATAAGCATGTATAAGGCGTTGAACACTTACCATGTCAACACTGCTTTAGTATTTTACATAAATTAACTCATTTACTAATTAGAACAACCTTTTGAGATAACTAAGGCACAGCTATACCAAGTCTCCCAAAGTTATACAACTAATAAGTGAGAGAGCTGAAAGTTTAAGGTGGGAAATCTGGTTCGATAATCCTCGCTAACTCCGTTCAACCTATAGGTTCTAGACTGTGAATGCAGCGGCTAAGAAAGGTGGGGAAATAGACTGTATTTCTTTTCCTCCAAGGTAAACGTAGCCTTATTTCCCCTGTGAATTGAATTGAATTAAACTGAACTGAATTGAATTGAATTGAATTGAGTCTAACAATAATTTATTGATGTTATCCTCAGTGCATGGTATTGGCTAAAATTTTGAGATACAGAAATAAAGTAGATACTGCTTCTCCCTTTAGGATCTCACAGTTCAACAAATAGAGACAAGTAAACATATAAATATCCATAATGCAAGCAAGTCTCTGATACTTAATATGAGTGCTCATCAATATCCTGTCCTTCCCTCTTTGGTAGGCCCACTTGCAATAATCTGGACCATGTGACTAATTTTGGCCAGGAATTCTCAGCATGTTATTTCTGAGCTGAGACATCAAATGTCCCTGCACAGCCCTCAGTTCCTTCTTCTGGCTTGGAATAATGGAGGACGACTTATGTTGACATGGCAGAGACTCAGTTTGAAAGCAGCCTAGTCTAGTAATAAAGTAATCTCATGGAGAAAGTGAAAATCCCTCCTTGAGCAGTGATAGCATGAATACCTTGTTGAGGAAGTGAATGGGTAGCTATAGACCACACCAGGGTTTTTCTTTTTTTTTCATTTCTAGAGGGCATATGCATTTGCCAGACAGACAGAGAGAGAGAGAGAGAACTCACTCCCCGAGGGAATGTGGTCACACCACATCCCTTCTCTTCCGTTTCTCGTTCCCATCAGAACGCTGGGCATGCATGCACATGTGCCCAGTGTGTTTTTCAAGCCACCAGGGTGGGCATTCAAACCATGGTCAACCCTGTGGGATCAACCAACCAATACACAGTGCTTAACCACTGTCCAATGGGGCCAGACTCCAATATCACACTTTTTGTAAGCAAGAATAAACTTTATTGAGTTAAACTTCAGAGATACCAGGTATATTTGTTACTGCAGTAAGGGGTAGGCTTGCTTTTCTGCAACAGATAAAGTATATGTGAAGCACTCCAAGACACAAGAGAAAAACAAAATATGACTAGTTAATTGTAGATGCATCCACAGAACTAACAGTGTGTTGTGTATGTAATGAAACGAAGATTAGGGGATAGGGTTGAATACAACCAGGAAAGGTATCATGGAAAAATGTGTCAATTGAAAAAAGAGGGACCAGGAATTAGTGTAGTGGCTATGTCACTGGACTCCCACGTAGTCAACCGCGGTTCGCATCCCGGACCCAGTGGCTTGAAACTCACGCTGGGCGCATGTGCGTGCATGCATGCCCAAGATCCCGAGAGGAGAATGGAAGAGAAGGGATTGTGGCATGGCCATCTCCCCTGGGGGGGGGGGTGATTTCTCACTTTCTGTTTCTCTGTCTCTCTCTGTCTGTCTGGTGAGTGCATGCACCCTATAGCAAAAACCTCTCCAAAAAAAAAAAATCTTAAAAAAAAAGAAAGAAAAAACACAGCATTTTTTGGAAGTAAAAAGGTAAATTTGAAAGAAAATGAGACTATGTGGCTGAAATGCCTGGTAATTACTAGTTAGGTTGTATGCAAGTGTGAGGCAAATGATATAGGGAAGTGAATGAAAAGATAGATTAGAGTCCCATGGGCTTTGAGAAATCTAAAGTTCTTGAACTTGAGTTTGTACAATTTGAGAAAGCTCTTAAAAGCTTTTTATAGAAGAGATATTTGCTGACAGCTGCTAAGTACATGTATTTAATAGATAATTATGGTACAGTCCTTACCCTGTATTGGTTAGAAGCTCTGAGTTTTGGTGCTTCCAAACTAGCTAAGATTTGCAGTAGGAGGTGAGAGGTAGTAGAGAAGACTGCAAGGTCAGGGAAGAGTCAGTTTCGATGATGACCTGCAGCCTGTGCTTAGGAAGACAACTCAGGCAGCGAGCTGACCGTGATCCTTGTCCAAGTGAGAAAATGGGAGGGGACCCCCCCAGAGCGGTAGTAGCTGGTATACCTTGACGATGGAGTGAATGGGTTGAGAGACTTGTAAGTGTTAAGTTGTTTAGCTTGGGCCACCGAATGAAAGATTCACATCATTAGTTGAAGCTGGAGAGACAGAAGAAATAGTTCATTTGAAGAACCAAAAATAATTAGGTGACACATCTCAGACTAGATCTGGAGGCAATGAATTTGAGTGAGAAAACGGCATTGCTTTGACCATAATGCTCATGTTTATATTGAATCTTCTGATGATCTCAAGAACAGGGAAAGTCCAGTCAGTGGTGGGGTGGTTAAGGCAACTGGATCCCACATGTCTGACTGCACAGTTTAAGTCCAGGACCAGGCAGTTTGAAAAACATGGCAGGCATGTGTGCATGCCCAAAGTCCTGAAAGGAGGGAGAACTGGAGGAAAAGGGGTTGACCATTCTCCATAAGAGTGCTTTCTTACCTTCTCTGACCCTGTCTGTCTGTATGTCTGCCTTCAGTGTGGGTGGGTTGCTGAGGGTGGGGTAAAGGATTAGAAAGATATACAGATGCTACAATGAGCTTCTTAGCATGTGCCTTTTGGGGAAACCAGGAACGTTGCCAGCTGTTCATATTACTTTCAGACAATTTCTTCACTTGAAACCTGTGGGTTCCATGCTTCATTTTGTCTGCAAAAGCATCTGTTACAAGCCATATTGAAAATGGATGGTTGCTTTGTCCCTGTGAAAGGACTTTGATCCTTGGTGAGAAATTAGTTGACTGCAAATACAGAATGACTTTGCTCAAAGCACTTTGTTCTATTTAAGTACCAGGAGGTGATGCCCTTTACTGTTATTTCAGTGAGAAGTCAAGGAGGGTTTAAGTAAATGTTTTCCTAATAAGTAGTATGGGGGATATGGAACCTCTCTGTGGAAAAATCTAAAATAAGCAATTAGCAAAGGCACTGTTTGTTAGAAATGACATTTTCCTGGAAGTCCTTTGTTACT
>NW_006159898.1:946433-953103 GCF_000334495.1 Tupaia belangeri chinensis | reverse complement strand
AGGAAAGTTTCCTACTGCTTAGCCCCCTCACTCTTGACTTGGAAATCAGTTAACACCAAGTAGCTGCTGATTTCATTTTGCAAAACTTTCTTTGTTAACATCTCCAGATATTGTATAAGGCTTTCCATTGGCATCAAAATTTAATTAAGTATCGTCAGTTTGCCTTTGCTTTGACTTTGATTATTTGAATTTCGACTGCCTTTAGGGAGAAAAATACGGAAGTATATTACTCACCATTACACATCTGTTGTAGTTTAAAAGATTCGGTTGCCAAGAGTTTTATGAAGCATCACTTAGTAATGATTCAGGAAATGATTAGTCAATGCATCTTACGCTCAAAGTAAAGGGCACCCTCTGTTGTCCATCTTGCTATGGTAATTCCTTGATGTTCCTTCAAGATAGAGAATCAAGCCATGCATTTGAAGTTTCATCCTAGATGGACACTGATAACGTCATACACAAAAGAGAGTTCTTCAATAGACGAGTTGAAGTGTTCTAATGTAGAGGTAGGGTGATAGTGTGGTGCAAAAAAATAAAAACTCTTGGGACTTAACAGTGATGCAACAGTAAAAGATAATACTGTGCAAGGATGACCCACATGCAAAGGTTCCAGGTTCATGTCTGGAGACCTCCCTGAATATGCTAGACACATGCATACCCATGGTCTGAGGTTGGCTGCAGCTGCTGGGGGACTGTGGTCTCAAGATCTATTGGGAGTGTTTTATCTCTACTCTTGTCTCCATCTCTGCCTGTCTCTCACTCATAGATAAATAAACAAATAGGCGGCATGCTGATAATGAGATCAACAGCAAACTGGCTTCATTCTCATTTTATGCCAATTTGCTGGGGTTGCCAAAGTCAGTTCCTATCTCTGTGCTTCAGTTTTCTCCTTTGGAAAATGAAGATGTTAATAACTGCACAAACTACATATGCAAGAATTTTTAAAGCTGCTGTTATTTAAATTTGAAGTGCAAATGAAGTTTCTAACTTATTTTTGAAATTTTAAAATGTAATTATTGGTAATACTAAATAATAAAAATGTCACAGACTGAGTTATCTTACATACTTAGATCTTTGTCTAGAAACTGATAAATCAAGAAAGCCTTTCTTTAAACTTTCTCCTAATGTGATTCCCATGATCTTATCTCCTCTCTTAAACATCTCTCAATCCTTCTTTGACATTTGTGGTGGATATTGTTTATTAATATTTTTCTTTTGTCTCTTTTTTCCTTCCTTCCTTCCATCTTTCTTTCTTTCTTCTTTCTTTCATCTTTCTTTCTCTCTAATGTAAGAGACTATGCACATGAAAGAGGAAGAGAGAGGGAGAGAGCATCCTTGAATGATGCCTCAATCCTGTTTCCCCAGTCCTACAGCTGCTAGGATCTTGGGCACCTGCAGCCATGCTTGGTATATTTCCAGGACTATCCTAGGATTGGAACTACAGTCATGTGGTTTCCAGTATGCTAAAGATGGTGCCACCAAAGCTGGCCCTGGTGTTTTAACTCTTGATGTTCCATCGATTTTTTAAAATATATTTTATTTCCATTTCTTTTATACATTCAATCACATATGTCACTTAGCTTGCAAAGTGAATATTCCAACATAGACCTCTTCTATTTTTCTTAGCATAAACCAACACTCAAATATTTATTCTTTTTTTATTTTGGTGTTTGTTTTTATAAAACCTCCAGTATCATACTTTCAGATAGTCCTATGCTGGTCCCCTTGTGTAGCACACAGCATGCCAAAGTCAAAATCATCGCCTCAAGTTTGATTCATTTCACATGACTACAGAGGTATTCTGGTTTCTACTGGGGGACTTATATTAATCGGTTTGCTCATTGTGACTGGAGTGGTCATCATTTCTAGAGCATTTCAACAAATAGAATTAATTTTTTAAGTGGAAAGAGCTAATACATTTATAAGTATGTGTGTATCTGTAGATATGCACATATACATAGGCATATAATACATCTTGCATATGTGCATATTAAATACAAAGTATTTGTATATAGATTTTGGAGTACGAGGAGTTTTGTTTATGGGTTTTTTTTTTTTTTTTTTGAAAGAGACTTTTAGCTGCAGGACACGTGCACTTACTGGAAAGAGACAGACAGAGGGTACCAGAAGGTGGCATGATGTTTAACATGCTAGACACTCCCATGTGGCAGGCCATGGTTTGAGTCCTAGACCTGGTGGCTTGCTTTCTCACTTTTCTCTGTCTCTTTTTCTCTCTGTGTATGTCTCTCTCTAGTCAAATTAAAATAAAATGAATGAATAAATAAAACTAAAATAGATAATTCTTATAAAAAAAAAAGAGAGAGAGAGACAGACAAAAAGAGAAAAATCATCCCCAAGGAGGATGGGAACAATGCAACCCCTTCTCCTCCATTCTCTTTTTGGGATTTTGGTCACACATGCACACGTGCCTGGTGTTAAGTTTCAAGCAGCCCACTCGAACCATGATTGACTATTTGGGAGTCCAGTGCCTCAACCACTTCACACACACTAGTCCTGGAGTACAAGGTTTTTATGTAACTTATCTTACATTGCACCTGTGTCTCTTCTCTTTAACATTGAGAAAAATAGTCAAGGACACAGGGATAATAAAATGAGAATATTCCAGAATTTCTCATTTCCTTTATCCCACATTATGAACATAATTGTCTCAGAGTAACAATCCTAACACCACCAAGATTATGTAAAAAGCATATGTGGGCCAGGAGGTGGCATAGTGGCTAGGGTGCAGGATTCCCACAGACTAGACCACAGTTCAAGTCCCAGACCTGACTGCGTGAAAATCACACCAGGTATGTGTGCATGTATGTCCAAAATCCCAACAGAAGAGTGGAGGAGACAGGACTGGATGTCACTTTCCCTGTGTCTCTGTCTCTCTTTGGTGAGCCCATGCACCCTCTGACAAAACCCGGAAAACTTAAAAAATATTTAAAGAAGCAATTATGTTTTTATTTGTTCTCCTATTTTCTTTACCTTTTTAAAACATTGTTCTATGCTACATTGTTCTATACCTTCATATAGCTTTAACTACTGTAATCTCTCTTTCTTAGCCTCATTTAGTATTAGTTATACAGGTCATACAGGTCACATATTCAATGCTCACTCCTAGTTCTTTTTTTTCTTTTTTCTTGAAAGGTTTTTGCTATAGGGTATGTGAGCTTGCCAGAAAGACAAGAGAGGAAGAGACAGAAAGTGAGAAATCACCCCCTAGGGGGGATGGCCATGCCACAATCCCTTCTCTTCCATTCTCCTCTCGGAATCTTGGGCACACATGTACATGCACCTGGCATGAGTTTAAGCCACTGGGTCCAGGACTTGAACCTTGGTCGACTACATGGGAGTTCAGCCACATAGCCATTGTGCTAACTGCTGGTCCCCTCACTGCTAGTTCAGTGTCAATGCCTTTCTAATCATTTTGCTTGTCTAAGGTTTGTTGTCTCATAATTTCTCAGGAAGGCTTCCTGGTAACAATATTTCTAGTTCTTGCATGTGGATAGCATTGCCATTCTGTCCTTTATTCTTGAAAGTCCCTTTGCTAAGCATAAAATACTTGACTTACATTTTCACTTTAATGTGCTAATCTCTTTCTCTGTCATGAAATGTTGCTGTACAAAAGCGTAACAATATTCCATTTTTTCCCTCATAGATCACTTGACCAAAGAATTTTGTCTTTTCTTTTAAGTCTAAATAAAGTTTAGAAATATGTCTTGGAGTTAGTCATTCTGGGTTGACACAAATTATATATGCAATATGAGTTTCCAGTATATAGGTTTGTTTGTTTGTTTGTTTGTTTATTTATTTATTTATTATTTTACCAGCAGGCACATGTGATCACCATAGAAAGTCAGAGAGACAGAGGGAAGTGAGGAAGCACCCCTTCTGCCTCTTGGGGCATGGTGATGCCACAATCTCTTCTTTTTCATCTTCCCTTTTGAGATTTTGGCCATGCACATACACATTTCTGATGTATTTCTTTCCTTTTTTTTTTTTTTTAGGTTTTTGCCATAGGGTGTTTGTGCTTGCCAGAGAGACAGACAGTGAGATAGTGAATAGAGAGAAAGTGAGAAATCAACTCCCAGGGAGGATGGCCATGCTGCAGTCCCTTCTTTTCCATTCTCCTCTTAGGATTTTGAGCATCTACACACACATGCCCAATGAGAATTTCAAGCTGTCAAGTCTCGGACTCAAACTGTGGTCAGCCATGTGGGAGTCCAGTGCCTTGACTACTATGCTACCTGCTAGCCCCTCTGATGTGTTTCTTAAACCACTATGTCTGGAACTTGAACCACAGGATTGACCATGCAGACTCCAGCCCCAACAACCACCACACTATGGGTTGGTTCTTCTCATCATTCTCTTTTCTTCTTCTCAATGTATATGTGATTTTACATTGAAATTTTTCTGTTGTTTAGGTAAGATTACTTTTATTGAACTTTGAGAAGATGTAGCTCAGGAAACTTTCCCTAACATCAACAGACTTCTTTTTTGTGTTGCTTTTTTAAATCTGAAAAATTTGGTGTCTTGTTCTGTGAGATTGCTGGCTCTGTTACTCCCCCTTTGTTTAATCTGGAACTTTTCTTTATCTTTATTCTCCTTGTCCTGACCAAATGTGTTTCTACTCTCCATCATTTGTCCTCAGGTTGAGCCTATACATGTTGAGCTTAGGACAGTTGATCTTCAGAGCTGACATAGTATAGCTTGTTCCTTTCTCTTCAGACATTACTGTGGGACTCTTACACTCACCTGTTATTAGACTGGAGAAAACCTTCCCAGTTCCAGAAATCATTCTAAAATTGGCCTTCAGTCTTTTTCACTGAATATCACTTGGTTATTGTATTGGTCAAGGTTCTCCAGAGAAACAGAGCCATTAAGATGTTCTGTACCTCTCTCTGTGTGTATGTGTGTACACATGTATCTTTAAGTAAATCTTTCTCTCTTTAATATCTCTCTCTATAAATAGATGGATAAATATAAAATATATAAATATATATCTATGAGGGGACTTCAAAAATTTGTGGGAAAATGGAATTAAAGTATGAGTTTTAGGACCAGCAGATGGTGTAATGGCTACATCACTGGACAAACATCTAGTAAATTGTGGTTCAAATCCCAGACTGGCAACTTAAAATTCATGCTGGGCACATGTGCATGTGTGCTCAGAATCCTGAGAGGAGAATGGAAGAGAAGGGATTGTGGCAAGGCCATCCCCCTTGAGTGGTGATTTCTCACTTTCTGGCTTTCTGTCTCTCTGGTGAGTACACATACCTATAGTAAAAAATCTCTTTCTGAAAAAAAAAAAAAGTATGAGTTTGTTTTGTTGCAAATTTTTTTTCAAATCTATATATAGATTTTTCATAATATTTATTTATTTTTAAATTTTTAGAGATATTTTTACTATAGGTCAAATTTATCTCTACTGTCACTCGCTATTTAATTAATTTATTCACAAGGGTTGTGGAGGTTTTACTCCATCTCAGATCAAGTGTGAGGCATTTATTGTCTCTAACTGCAAAATTGTACTATCATGGTAGCTGGGTTTCCTTTTGCCTCTCCCCAAATTATTCATTATACCTGAAAAACAAATTTTTTTTTGAGCGAGATTTTTTTGCTAGAGGGCACATGTGCTCACCAGAAAGAGAGACACACAGAGACAGAAAGTGAGAAATCACCCCCATGGGAGATGTCCACACCAAAACCCCTTCTCCATTCTCTTCTCGGGATCTTGGGCACACATGCCCACGCACCCAGCGTGAATTTAAGCTACCGGGTCCAGGACTTGAACTGTGGGCGACTACATGGGAGTCCAGTGATGTAGCCATTTTGCCATCTGATGGTCCTGAGCCTCAAATTTTTTTGTTAAAAAAGTTGAAATGGTTCCTCACTTTCTGCAGAGTATAACCTAGACATAGCTTGCATTTTGCTCTTTTGAATCTAGCCCTCAAAACATTTCTAAACACTTCTCCTATCTTCCCTTCTACCATTCTCTTCAGTTCTGAAGGACAGTCTGTGTTTCCCCAGTTGTGCCACACATGTATGTTCAAGTCTTCCTCTCGTGTATGTCTTTGGCTCTGCTGTCTACTTTCTGTCTACTTTTTTTAAATACGTGGGGTTCTGAAGTCATTCTTCAGATCTCAGCCAAAACTTCTCTGAGTTTTTTCCTAAGTATCGAGGCAAAATTTGCCCCTCCATCCATGTTTTATTATTGGTCTTTCTCACTGAATTCTGAGTCCCTCTCTGCCAGGAGATACTTCTCCTTCCAGATATGAGTATGGGATATTTTAAAATGTAAATCCATATAAGCAAATGAAGTTCTTGTTTATGTGAGTTGCCAACCAAACATTTTTTTCCAGTCTATTTATTTAAATGAGTATGGCTTAACAACTTAGCATAGTGCCATGCACATAATAAACAACTCTTAAACATGAGAAGGTTGGGGACTGACCCCTGGGGCAATCAAAAATCCTCCTGTAACATTTGATTTTTCTAATAGCTGGCTCTGGGTGGAGCCAGAGCAGAGTATGCCTGCCCCAGCCCTAAGTCTCCACACAGCTTTGGCCCAGTGGCCTTGCCCCAGCCATGGAGCAAGACAACAGCCCCCTAAAGACCTAGTTTATACCCTAGAGGCTGGGGGCCCACCTCCTCCTCATGATGC
>NW_006159898.1:939423-946246 GCF_000334495.1 Tupaia belangeri chinensis | reverse complement strand
GTTTTTGCTGTTTTTTTTTTCTTTTTTTTTTTTTTTTTTAGGTTTTTGCCATAGGGTGTTTGTGCTTGCCAGAGAGACAGACAGTGAGATAGTGAATAGAGAGAAAGTGAGAAATCAACTCCCAGGGAGGATGGCCATGCTGCAGTCCCTTCTTTTCCATTCTCCTCTTAGGATTTTGAGCATCTACACACACATGCCCAATGAGAATTTCAAGCTGTCAAGTCTCGGACTCAAACTGTGGTCAGCCATGTGGGAGTCCAGTGCCTTGACTACTATGCTACCTGCTAGCCCCTCTGATGTGTTTCTTAAACCACTATGTCTGGAACTTGAACCACAGGATTGACCATGCAGACTCCAGCCCCAACAACCACCACACTATGGGTTGGTTCTTCTCATCATTCTCTTTTCTTCTTCTCAATGTATATGTGATTTTACATTGAAATTTTTCTGTTGTTTAGGTAAGATTACTTTTATTGAACTTTGAGAAGATGTAGCTCAGGAAACTTTCCCTAACATCAACAGACTTCTTTTTTGTGTTGCTTTTTTAAATCTGAAAAATTTGGTGTCTTGTTCTGTGAGATTGCTGGCTCTGTTACTCCCCCTTTGTTTAATCTGGAACTTTTCTTTATCTTTATTCTCCTTGTCCTGACCAAATGTGTTTCTACTCTCCATCATTTGTCCTCAGGTTGAGCCTATACATGTTGAGCTTAGGACAGTTGATCTTCAGAGCTGACATAGTATAGCTTGTTCCTTTCTCTTCAGACATTACTGTGGGACTCTTACACTCACCTGTTATTAGACTGGAGAAAACCTTCCCAGTTCCAGAAATCATTCTAAAATTGGCCTTCAGTCTTTTTCACTGAATATCACTTGGTTATTGTATTGGTCAAGGTTCTCCAGAGAAACAGAGCCATTAAGATGTTCTGTACCTCTCTCTGTGTGTATGTGTGTACACATGTATCTTTAAGTAAATCTTTCTCTCTTTAATATCTCTCTCTATAAATAGATGGATAAATATAAAATATATAAATATATATCTATGAGGGGACTTCAAAAATTTGTGGGAAAATGGAATTAAAGTATGAGTTTTAGGACCAGCAGATGGTGTAATGGCTACATCACTGGACTACCATCTAGTAAATTGTGGTTCAAATCCCAGACTGGCAACTTAAAATTCATGCTGGGCACATGTGCATGTGTGCTCAGAATCCTGAGAGGAGAATGGAAGAGAAGGGATTGTGGCAAGGCCATCCCCCTTGAGTGGTGATTTCTCACTTTCTGGCTTTCTGTCTCTCTGGTGAGTACACATACCTATAGTAAAAAATCTCTTTCTGAAAAAAAAAAAAGTATGAGTTTGTTTTGTTGCAAATTTTTTTTCAAATCTATATATAGATTTTTCATAATATTTATTTATTTTTAAATTTTTAGAGATATTTTTACTATAGGTCAAATTTATCTCTACTGTCACTCGCTATTTAATTAATTTATTCACAAGGGTTGTGGAGGTTTTACTTCATCTCAGATCAAGTGTGAGGCATTTATTGTCTCTAACTGCAAAATTGTACTATCATGGTAGCTGGGTTTCCTTTTGCCTCTCCCCAAATTATTCATTATACCTGAAAAACAAATTTTTTTTTGAGCGAGATTTTTTTGCTAGAGGGCACATGTGCTCACCAGAAAGAGAGACACACAGAGACAGAAAGTGAGAAATCACCCCCATGGGAGATGTCCACACCAAAACCCCTTCTCCATTCTCTTCTCGGGATCTTGGGCACACATGCCCACGCACCCAGCGTGAATTTAAGCTACCGGGTCCAGGACTTGAACTGTGGGCGACTACATGGGAGTCCAGTGATGTAGCCATTTTGCCATCTGATGGTCCTGAGCCTCAAATTTTTTTGTTAAAAAAGTTGAAATGGTTCCTCACTTTCTGCAGAGTATAACCTAGACATAGCTTGCCTTTTGCTCTTTTGAATCTAGCCCTCAAAACATTTCTAAACACTTCTCCTATCTTCCCTTCTACCATTCTCTTCAGTTCTGAAGGACAGTCTGTGTTTCCCCAGTTGTGCCACACATGTATGTTCAAGTCTTCCTCTCGTGTATGTCTTTGGCTCTGCTGTCTACTTTCTGTCTACTTTTTTTAAATACGTGGGGTTCTGAAGTCATTCTTCAGATCTCAGCCAAAACTTCTCTGAGTTTTTTCCTAAGTATCGAGGCAAAATTTGCCCCTCCATCCATGTTTTATTATTGGTCTTTCTCACTGAATTCTGAGTCCCTCTCTGCCAGGAGATACTTCTCCTTCCAGATATGAGTATGGGATATTTTAAAATGTAAATCCATATAAGCAAATGAAGTTCTTGTTTATGTGAGTTGCCAACCAAACATTTTTTTCCAGTCTATTTATTTAAATGAGTATGGCTTAACAACTTAGCATAGTGCCATGCACATAATAAACAACTCTTAAACATGAGAAGGTTGGGGACTGACCCCTGGGGCAATCAAAAATCCTCCTGTAACATTTGATTTTTCTAATAGCTGGCTCTGGGTGGAGCCAGAGCAGAGTATGCCTGCCCCAGCCCTAAGTCTCCACACAGCTTTGGCCCAGTGGCCTTGCCCCAGCCATGGAGCAAGACAACAGCCCCCTAAAGACCTAGTTTATACCCTAGGGGGGGGAGCCATACCTCATCCTCCTGCTCCCTGCAAAGTCATGGGGCAGATTGGGAGGTGCTGCCCACCTCTACTATCCTTGTGCTGACCAGACATCAGTCATCCAAAAGATAGATGAAGACCGGATCCTCAACTCACTTCTCAAGTGTCCTTTGGTAATGTCTCAACAGAACAAAAGATGTCGAGGACCACACACTCAATGAAAAAGCTCTTGATGATGGTTGAACATCACCTGGGGCAACAGAGCAAGGAGAGGAGCCTGGTGACCCAGGTGTCCTGCCTGCCTGGGATCACAGACACAGAAGGGAGTCAAGGCAGGAAACCGTGGGACGACACGAAGGCCTGAAGAACCCACCCCTTCAACTCAGGAGAGGGGCCATGGGGAACTCAGTACAGAGAAACCCTCAACTAGTGTACTAGTATATTCGATTCCAGGGAGCCAACTCAGTTTGAGAAGGAAGGAGGCATTCTGGAATCAAGATTTCAGTTTGAGGCCCACTAAGGTGGCACAGAGGAAGGGTTGAGGCTATATGGGAAGGTCGCAGGTGTCCCGTCTGAGGTCTTTCTGTGCATGCTTCATGTAAACGCATGTGCTCATGATCCTGGCTGGCTGAGTCTGTGGGTGGATTAGACTTGAAGACCCTGCTGGAGTTGTCCCTTTTTCTCTCTTTCTCAAAAAATAAACTAGAAAAAAAAATAATGACTTCAGTTTGAGAATCTATGGACACTGGATTTGGTACTTAGTTTTTTACTCTAGAGTAAAAACATCTGTTTTTTAAAAATGATCAATTCAGGGACCAGCAGTTGGTGTACTGGCTATGTCACTAGATTCCCACGTAGTCGACCGCGGTTCAAGTGCCTAACCTGGTGACTTAAATTCACGCTAAGTGCGTGTGTACGCGTGCCCAAAATCCTGAGAGGAGAATGGAGGAGAAAGGATTGCAGCATGGCCATTCCCCCTGGGGGGTGATTTCTCGCTTTCTCTCTCTCTGTCTTTCTGGCATGTGCATGTGCCCTATAGCAAAAGCCTCTCAAAAAAAAAAAAAAGTAATTAATTCAGTGTTAGGTCAAAAAAAGAAAGAAAAAGAAGTATTCAAAGGTAGAGTGAATTTGGTTCCAAAAAAGTGAATTGAATTCTAATTGAACAAATATGAGTAATTACCATTCTCTACCTCCAACTCACCCAGTAGATGGCTGTCTATACATCACAACAATATCCTAGTATCAAGTAAAATGTTTGAAATAGTAAGTGAATATTTGCTGAGTTAAAAAAAAAAGTTGAATCTCAAGTACTTAATGTTTTCAATTCAATTCAGGAGCAACCAATATTTTTACCAAAAAAATCCTAAATTAGCATTCCTTTCAGCTGTGGTTAGATAAATTCTTTTTTTTCTTTTGGAGAGGTTTTTGCTATAGGGCGCGTGCGCTCGCCAGAAAGACAGAGAGAGAGACATGGAGACAGAAAGCGAGAAATCACCCCCCAGGGAGGATGGTCACACCGCAATCCCTTCTCCTCCATTCTTCTCTCAGGATCTTGGGCACGCATGCACACATGCCCGGTGTGAGTTTTAAGCCACCGGGTCCGGGACGCAAACCGTGGTCGACTACGTGGGAGTCCAGCAACATAGCCATTACGCTAACTGCTGGTTCCCTGGTTAGATAAATTCTTAAGCAATTGTGTTTTTTAGAATTTCATCACAATGTAAGTACCATATGGAATTTATCTCATTGTGTGTAGTCTTACAACCCAGGGGTATCTTTAGGGTGAATACACAAACACCTGATATGTAAGGAGGCATTGGGTACCTCTTTTGTAGTGGTCAAATGTAGCAGCTTTCAAGTCATTGGAACTCATCTGTGTCCTCAAATGTCCAAAATATACTCTATTTATCTTTGACCTAAGAAAGTCTTATCCTTGAACTAATATTAAAATATTTAAGGGACACTTTTGTAACTCTCACATAAAATTGTTTATTTTCTCCCCTTATATACTGTGTAATTGTGGCAAAACATTTTTACATCGAGCAAATTTTAAGTATAATTTTGTAAAATTAGAATAAGGTCTTTTGGCTCCCACACGTTGCATTGCCTTGTTCATTTGATAAATATTTTCAAGACTTGCTCCTCTCATTATTCTTTTCTTTTCTTCTTTAGGTTTTTGCCTTAGGGCTTGTGCACGTACTGGAGAGAGAGAGGCAGACTGACAGACACAGAGAAAGGGAAAATGAGAAAGAGAGAAATTACATGCTCTCTACCACTGCCCCCCCTCAACTGGAGGGAGAATTGGTCACACTGCAATCCCTTTACTTCCATTCTCCTCTTGGAACTTTGGGCATGCATGTACATGTGCCTGTTATGATTTTCAAGCCACCAGGTCCAGGACTCGTACCATAGTTGGCCATGTGGGAGTCCAACACCTTAACCACTATGCCACCTGCTGGCCCACTCCTCTTATTTTTTTATTATTATTTTTATATAACATTTAATCACATATATATTTACAGTGTATAACACTTCTTTTTCCAGCATGATTACCATGCATATCAGTCAAAACAAAGATATTACTGTACATTTCATCATTGACAAAAAGCTTTTCATTTTTTTCAACTTATTTTTTTATTATTATTTTCTTAAACATTCAATTGCTATACATCTCTTGGCTTATAAAGAGGATTTACCCAACACAAAATACTTCTCAGGCCAGTCTTATTGAGAATACTAAACATGTTATCATTAACAGGAAATAAATCATTTCTGTGTCCCACAAATGTCATGCCTCTCTATTTTTTCTCCTGATTTCCTTCTCTATACTCTTCCCTTCTCTTCTCTCCCCATTCCACACTGTCTTCAGTGTCCATACTCTTGCCCTACTTTTATGCCCTCCAATATTTCAATCTCTACCGTAAAGTGCAGATAGTAGGTATATATTAAGTAGCTACATACAATATCTTTCTTTCAAAGTCTGATTTGCATACAATATCTTTCTTTCAAAGCCTGGCTTACTTCACTCAGCAATAAATCTACCATATTCTATCAAATGACAGGGTCTTTTTTTTTATTGTTGTTGTTGTGGTTTTTTTTTTTCCTGTCAATAGCCACGGTTTTTTTTTTTTTTTTTTTTGGTTGAATAGTATTCCATAGAGTATATGTACCACACTTTTTCAATTCATTCATTCATTCATGGACATTTGGGTTGGTTCCATGTCTTAGCAGTTGTGAATAATGCTGCAATAAACATTGATATGCAAGGGCTTTTCCGACTGAGTATTCTTCTATCCTTTGGGTAGATACCCAGGAGTGGAATTGCTAGATCATATGGTAGTTCTATTTGCAGATCTTTGAGGAACCTCGATATTGTTTTCCACAGTAACTGAACCAATTTACATTCCCACCAACAGTGTAGGAGAGTTCCCTTTCTACCACAACCCTGGCAATACTTATCATGTTTTGTATTTTTAATCTTCACCATTTTGATAGGGGTTAGGTGTTCTCTCATTGTGGTTTTAACCTGCATCTCTCTTATGATGAGGGATGTTGGGCATTTTCTCATATGCTTTTTGACTGTTCATGTTGTTCATATGTTCCCTTTTGTTCAGATCATTTCCCATCTTTTAACTAGGTAAATCATTTTTTTTGGTGGTAAGCCACTTGAGTTCCCTGTGTATTCTGGTTATCAGTCCCTTATCTGAGGCATGTTTTACAAAAATATTCTCCCACTCTGAGGGTTGTCAATTCACATTAATTACTGTGTCCTTTGCTGTGTAGAAACTTCTTAATCTGATATAGTCCCACCTGTCTGTTTTTGGGATTATTGCCTGTGCTTAGGGAGTCTTATTTAAGAAGTCTTTGCCTACCCCAGTGTCTCCCAGAGTTTCCTGTGTTTTTCACCAGTAGTTTAATAGTTTGAGGTAGGTTCCAATCTATGACCCATTTTGAGTTTATTTTTGTTAATGGTGAAAGATAGAGATTCAGTTTCATCTTTCTGCAGGTGTATTCAGGGATTCAGTTTCATCTTTCTGCAGGTGTATTTCTCATTTTTCCAGCACCATTTGCTAAAGAGGTTTTCCTTTTCCCACTGGATTGATTGGTATCCTTTGTCAAAAATTATTTGGCTGGGGACCAGCAGTTGGCATAATGGCTGTGTTGCTGGACTCCC
>NW_006159898.1:930587-939227 GCF_000334495.1 Tupaia belangeri chinensis | reverse complement strand
ATCACACTAGAATATTGTACACACACACACACACACACACACACACACACACACACAAGTTAAAAAAAAAACTCTATTGGCTTATTTGGGGCTTATTTCTGGGGTCTCCATTCTCCACCTGTCTGTTTTTTTCCCCTGATATTATGCTGTTTTGATTATCATAGCTTTGTAGTATATTTTGGGGTCAGGGAGTGAGATATCACCTACTCTGCCCTTCTAAGCAAGATTTCTTTGGCAATATGAGGTCTTTTATGCTTCCAGATGAATTCTACGATGGTCTCTTCTAAATCTTTTTTTTTTTTCTTTTTTGAAAGGTTTTTGCTATAGGGCGTGTACGCTCATCAAAAAGACAGAAAGCAAGAAATCCACCCCACAGGGGGGATGGCCACACCACAATTCCTTCTCCATTCTCCTCTCAAGATCTTGGGCACACATGCACACACACCCGGTGTGAATTTAAGCCACTGGGTTCAGGACTCAAACCACGGTCAACTACATGAGATCCCAGCGACATAGCCATCACGCCAACTGTTGATCCCTCTTCTAAATCTTTGAAGAATTTTTCTGGTAATTTAACTGGAATTGCATTAAGTATGTAGATTAATTTGGGTAGAATTGCCATTTTGATTATATTAATTCTTTGAATCCAGGAACATGAGACATCTTTCTACTTTTTTGTGTCATTTTCAATTTCTTTTTAAAGATTTTTATAGTTGTCTTTGTAATGGTCTTTGACTTCCTTAGTCCTCTCATTTTTAAAGTCATGTCACTACATATATGGTCTCTTCTATAATGAATTTTAAGAAGTCTTAACTTAGGTCTTAGTAAAGAGTAGCTATCTTAATTTTTTTCCTCACACTCAGTTTATATCTTTCAGGTAGGGTATGTATAAGTGTGTGTTTGTGTGATTATCAGTATTAACTTTTACTTATAACTTATCTGCTACCTTCTTACAGGGAAGATTAGGTAATTCAGGAGACGATCCTTTGGGTCTCTACCTTTGTGTAGTGATGGGTTTTAGGATATGCTGCCCCCATATTGGGATCTTGGTATTTAAGAAAACAGAGGAAGGCCACGCTTACCCTTCTCTTGCCCTTCTCCCCTGAAGAAGATCATAAAGCTCAGGATTTTCTGACCTTTACCTGAAGCAAGTCATAACATCTTATATGAGAGATGCCTCCCTCTACTCTGTGGACAGGCACAGGGAAGGTGAGCAGGACCTGCTGTTTCCTCTAGCTTACTACCACTTGATGTTACTAATTTATTCGGTCATACTTCACAATTACTCCCTTCTTCATTGAACTGAGCACAAAAAAAAAATACAGTTTTATGCATTTTTCTTATGAAAGGTCCTGTGCCACATAAAACTTAACAAATTTGTATGCTTTTGTTAATCTCTTGTTGTAGGGGTTTTAGCCAGGAACCTAAGAAAAAAAAAAGAAGAAATGTATTTTTTCTCTCCTACAGTACCTTGCATAAATTCCATATGCATTTTACTTTTTAAAAATCCTTATCATTGGCTGGATCTTCTAGATTGAGATATAAATATCTGCCTGTATGCCAAATTATATATATGTTCATGATTTTTCCTCCTTTCATAATATTTAAAGACAACTACTCAATGAGCCAAAGTCTTCCCCATAGATCAGGATCTGAATTAGCAGAAGTTCCCCAAGAGGGGATGCATGGCCTGTTTCTCTTCTAGATTTAATGAAAAAAATCATAAAAACATCATTAGAAACTCTCCTGTGTAGATAGCTGCTTGACTGCTTGACATATTTATGGAGTCCATCAGGGACAAGATCAGCAGCATAATTAAAATTTATTTATTTCCTTCTATCTCTATCATTTTTTTCCCCTTAATTGATGAGAATGGATTTAGATAGCTAATCATCGCTAGAACCTAAGGAAAGTTGGGCCAAACATATGATGTCAAAACTTCCAAAGAGGTTAATGTTGCATGTGATTTGACACATATTCCTCAAAAACCTACAATTACAGTTGGTAAATTGTCCTCAGTTCCTATGGGAGAGTTTGAATAATGGTTGGGCTTTAATTAATCAATGCACATTAATTGAGATCTAGACTTAGTAACAAGGGCTGGGATTGAACTAATCTCTCTAAGAAAATGATAACCAAGTGTTTGGTTCTTGGGAGCTGAAGCTCTGAGTTATAATTGCTATCATTTTTATTTTATGACAAAAGAGTCTCAATTTTATATCTATATTCAATTTCTACAAAGGAAGGACTTACAGACCTCAACAAGTAGAAAAATGGAGGTGCTGGGGAAAGAAGCCTAAAGCCATATTTGCTTAGAAAGACTAGAATTTCTATTTAGAGATTGTTTAATTTTGGCTTTGGGTGAGGTCCAGTAGAATTTATTGGGGGTGGGACCAGCAGTTAGTGTAATGGCTATGTTGCTGGACTCCCATGTAGTTCACTGCGGTTCACATCCTGGACTTGGTGGCTTAAAACTCACTCCGGGAGCGTGTGCATGTGTGCCCGAGATCCCGAGAACTGAGGAGAAGGGATTGCGGTGCAGCCATCCCTTCTGGGGGGTGATTTCTCGCTTTCTGTCTCTCTGTCTCTCTCTGTCTGTCTGGCGAACGCACGTGTCCTATAGTAAAAACCTCTTAAAAAAAAGAATTTATTGGGGCGATTTTCTAAGTCATTTTCCTAATGTGAGTCCACTCCTTGACATTAATACTAGTTCTTAATTAATATGCATTCATTTTTTATTAAAGCCCAGACATTCAATATTTTTCTAGTAATCAAATGCAAATGTAGTTTTATAGTATCCTATATTTTTTCCATTATAGAATTTATCATATATACTGAATTGCAATTATTAATTTCTCATCCCCCAATACTCACATTGACAGTCAACACTGCAAATCAAGTGCAATTTTTCAATCCTTTTAGTAGTTCTAGAGCTATTCGAGAGCTTGGCATACATAACAGATGTCTTAAGAGTTGTTTAGGAAATAATCACAAGAAGATTGTTTTAGAGAAATTATCCAAGGACAGTATACCCAAAACATACTTCAAAACTTAACAAAACTTCTTCAAGTGAAATTCATATGTGTGCACAGCACATAGCATTTTTAGGATGGGAATTTCTCTCAGCTATATTCATTTTAAAAACAGGATTTGAAAGAATGCTTTGAAGCTAGTTCATCACTAACATACTCCTTACCCTACCATGTTTGGTGTTAAACGAAGCATTGGCACATGAATCTTTTTTGTTTGGTTTCTCAAGGTATGCGTATAGGATTGTGGTGAGGGAATTTCTGAGATGGCCTTAGTGATGAATTTCCAGCTTTTAATCAGTTTAGGTGTACTCAAAAAGCTCTTATTTAATAAATTGTTTCTATTTTATTCTTTGAGCTAGATCTGATGTTATCCACACACGTGGAGTGACTTTCTTTTTCTTTTTTTCTTTTTTGCAATGGAATGAAATACAGAAATCTCTAGAAAAATATTGTATGCGAATGAAAATGTGACTGTGGCCAAAATAAACTTGCTAAATTTTCAGGACAGAACATTCATTTAACAATAATGATAACAATAACTGTTGTTTACTGAAAGCTAATTATGAATTCATTCTTTCATATGACTTATGCTACTTAATCCTCTGAACGGCATGAGGAATTTGGAGCTATCAATATTATCACTTTTAAAGATTGCAAAACTAAAGTCAAGAGAAGTTAACATTCCCAAGGTGACAGGATTTATGAATCATGATGAGTTTCAAACAGGAAACTGATTCTCAAACTTGTGTTTTTAATCACTGTATTACCCTGTACTTGATCCAGATGATAAAACATCAACGCTTAATAAAATGCAGAAATGGAACAAAATACATGTCAATTTTTATATCTAAAACCAAGGATTAATCAACTTTAATAAAACTATATATATATATATGCAATAATGTCCTGGAAAATCCCAAAGATTTTAAGAGTAAATAGATGATAAACACAGTCATCTATGTGTAGCACTGGTTAGACAATTTCTTATAGAAAATGAATTGTACACCTTTTTTCTTTCGTAAGGCATTTAACTTTTTTGTTTTAAATCTATTTGCCAAGTTCTGCTTTGGAGCCTGGAATATTAAACTGTCATCTCACAACCAAAAAAGGACAAGAGTAAAATGAAAATGGATCTCATCCCAAATAACTAAAAGTTTTTTTGGCATTGTTTAATATTTGGAGGGAAATAAGTGAGCTGTAATATAACAGAGTAGAAAGCTCCTTGCTGTCATGATTTGACTACTGCTTTTAACCCCAGAATTAAACAGAACAGACAAAAGGCATTTTCTACAGTCCACAATGAAGTAATATTCAGTCTTACAACACCATTTTTGGAAGCAAGCGCATGATCACTGAATCTCCTCTTTTTCTTTTCTAAACCCCTAAGCTGGAGACCTTATCCACTTTATTCACAGCACAGGTATTTTGCCATTGCAAAAATATTGCCTTTGTATTGGTGAGCTCTACGTGTCTATTCTACTGACACAGCGTGAAGCCGTTCTTGAGGTCTCTGCTATCTGGGAGGGTAATGCTTTAAAAGATGGAATTTAGAGTAATGTGGGACCAGCAGTTAGCGTAATGGCTATGTCGCTGGATTCCCACGTAGTCGACCGTGGTTCGCGTCCTGGACCCAGTGGCTTAAAACTCACGCCGGGTGCGTGTGCGTGCGTGCCCAGGATCCCGAGAAGAGAATCGAGGAGAGGGGATTGCGGCGTGGCCATCCCCTCTGGGGGGTGATTTCTCGCTTTCTGTCTCTATGTCTCTCTCTGTCTGTCTGGGGAGCGCACACGCCCTATAGCAAAAAACCTCTCCCCCCCCCAAAAAAAAAGAATTTAGAGTAATGTTTTCAAAGATGGAATTTATAGAGAGCTGTGTAAGAATACTATCTACATATAATAGATACTTAGCAACCTCCTGTAAAAATATTTATTTCTCCTCACTTTGTGGGTTTTTATTTTTTTTTAAGTTTCAAGAAATTGCTGCTGAATAGGATACTTCTCCTGCTTTTCCTACTGTGTTTCCTTATCTTTTTTTACTCCTTAATTTGCATCTCAAGATGCATTTGCATAAAAACAAATCCTCTTGACTTGAAGCTTTATCTTTGGACTTCTGGTGGATTGACCTCCAGTCATAATTAGTGATGGGAGAGTTACAAAAGGCTGCAATCCTGCTCCTTTATCTCAGGCTCTTTTCCATTTATCTAATAAATCTGCCACCAATCTAAATGGCAGTCCCTCCTTTCACTGACCTTAGGAAAGCATGGACTCTCTTTCCCCTTCCATTGGCCTTGGTCAATTGACCCCTAATCATACTGCAAATGTGAGCTTTTTCACTTGCAAGTGTTAGGGAGCAATCACTTTTCTGGTGTCCCAGTCATTGCTGTCTCCAATGTCCCTTCTTGTACAGCTACCTGCTCCCCACTGTAGGGGCAGGTCTAGGATTCCACTGTGGGCTGGCACCTGCTAACTCCTCATAAACCTTGAAAAATCCACTCATTTTTCGAGGGAGCTTCTTTGCTGCTCTTACTATTGCTTTGTGCTACCACAGTGTCCTGTGTTTCCATCATAACACCCACCACATTATTGCCGTTGCTTACTTAAATATCTGTAAACTGCATAGATGTAAAGATCACATTAAGTTTACCTCCTCTAACGTATAACATCATGCGTCGCATTTAGTACATGCTCAGTAAACATTTTTGTTTAATTTTTAAAATTTGTCTTTACTTTTTACATGTAATCATTGTTCATCTTAGCTGCATACATTATGGTGTATTTTCAAAGCACACATGAGGAATGAATGAATATTGATCAGCTACAGTGTATGTGGGGCACTTGGTCAGATGTCACTGGGGGAGTTCACTAGAGGCAGAAACATGGGATCAACATGACAAGAAGTGACTTGCCTTTCTGGAACTGCCCAGCCCATGATATAGCCACTTACTACATAAACAGTGGGGGAGATTCCAGGGTAAGGAGGTGGTGGTAGGTAACTTGGAAGAATAAACATGAACAACAGCAGAAAAATGAAGAACAGGAGAACAATGAGAAAGAGCAGATGAAAAGATTCAAAGTGGCTTTTGCACCACAACAGTCTAGATCATTTCAGTCTTCTGTGAGAATTGTGGCCTATGGAGACCTCTCTGTTTCATCTTGAATTCCATTTATTTCAATATGTTTTTCATGTTCCCTAGAAGATTATCCCTTTTCCTTCCCTAGAAGGCTACCCAGTTCCTTCCCTGAAACTGACCTATTTTATATTGTAGTCATTTGCATGCATGCCATACATAGGCTCTTACACTTAACTGTAAGCTTTCTCGGGGGGAGGGGGTGAGGGTGTGCTATTCTTCATTCATTCTTGTATCTTCTGTCTGCCCTAAAATCGATTACATTGCATGCATGCATTATTGTTATTATTATACCTTTTGATTTGGGGGTGGATATTTTCATCTATGATGCATGGGTGTAATAAATAAAAAAAGCTTTCTCTCTTCTTGCTGGATCTACTAAACATGCTATTCTGTAGCTATTGGGCTTTATGGACCAACATATCTGGCCACTGGTAAGTAGTCCTTGGGTTTGAAGGCTTGCATATGAAGTTTAGATACTGTGAGAAGCTAAGTTACATTTCCATCATTTTCTAATAAAAAAAATATACCTAAAACGTTCACGTCTGCCTTTTAAGCTAGAGAGTGTAATAATTACTTGAATTGGAAGGTAAAAACTTTGACTACATAAACAGACTTGTGTTCCCTGTTGTTGGCAACTGCTGTCAACTGACGAGAGCTGAGACAATCATGGAAGAGATTTGAAACATCTGAAAGCACCAGTGTACCCTCGAAATGGTGAATCACAACTGCACCTTTGGCTGTCTGCTAATGAGAATCCTACACTGTTTGAGATGAAGCAGCTGAGAGGCTAGGAGATTTCTATTTCATATAGTTTAGTTGTCTGATCTCTTACATATCAGTTAATGTATGCAGACCTTATTCCCTATATATATATTTTTTTTTTTTTTTTGAGAGAGACTTTTGCTATAGGGCACATGCACTTGCCGGAGAGACAGAGAGAGAAACAGAAAGACAAAAAGCAAGAAATCACTCCGCAGTGGAGTTGGCCATGCCGCAATCCATTCTCCTCCATTCTTATATCAGGATTTTGGGCATGCACACACACTTGCCTGGCATGAGTTCTATGTATGTGTGTGTGTGTGTGGGTGTGTGTATATATATATATTTTAGAGAGAGAGAAATTTTTGATATGGGGCACATGTGCTAACTGGGTGAATGAAGAGACAGAAAGTGAGAAATCACCTCCCAGGGGGCACACCATATGGTCACACCGTAATCTCTTCTCCTCCATTCTCTTCTCAGGATCTTGGGCACACATGCACACACAGCCTCGACCGTGGTCGACTATGTGGGAGTCCAACAATGTAACCTCTATACCATCTGCTGGTCCCTCCCATTATATTTTAAACAATGCAGTTTAAGATCTCTTTCAGATTCAGATTTCTATAATTCTCTGACGTTTTAGAAAAAGTAAGGAAAAAGGTAATAGACGAACAACGTTGTTTCTTCAAATTATGTTTACAGCTGGTCTTACTGCAGTGGGATCTACTATGGTTGAACTTTCTGTAATGTAAAAAGCATGAAAGTTCACAGAGAGCAATTATTTCCTTTAAGGTTTTGCTTTGTTCTTCGAGGTAAGGCTCTTCCATGTTCTATACACTATCTACATTGCCCAGAAATGCTGTATATGTTAATAGAGGTGAGAATCAAAAGGTTTCAGTGCCATGCCCTCTTCCTTCTTTCAAATAGCCAATTGCAATTTTCTGCGTATTTTAAACTGACTCAAGCTAATTCTTTAAATTTTTAAATACTTGCATCCTTTACAATAGGAGAAGAATAGAAAAGTTGTATAATTTGTTTGGATTTCTAACACTATCATTTATTACTTCAGTTCTAATATACTGAATGATTTATCTAATTTGGGAGAGTAGGGAGAAAATATAATTTTTTTTTTGCTCTATAAATTTTAATATATCTCTTCAGATAACTGAGGATACTAAAAAAAATTTACAAAAATCTACTGTGAATCTTTTGCTTGGGAAAAGAAAAACAAAATGAAATAAAGCATTTAAGCCAGTGGAGAGAGGAATCTAAAGAGAAAGGAGATGATAGTTGGGACAAGTTTGTTCATTCCTTCTAAAATTTTGAAAATATATCCCCAGGGAGGATGGCCACGCCGCAATCCCTTCTCCTCCATTCTGCTCTCAGGATCTTGGGCATGCATGCACATGTGCCCAGCGTGAGTTTAAGCTATTGGGTCCGGGATTTGAACCGTAGTCGACTACAAGGGAGTCCAGCTCAGTGACATAGCCATTACACCATCTGCTGGTCCTGAAAATATATATTTTAAACTCTTATTTTGCAAAGTAGTTGATTTTATTGAGCCTATTTAAAAATATATATATAGCATGACAACTTGAATGATTTTAAGCTTTTGGAAATTTTCAGATTTGAATCTTGTGAAATGAAAGTGAATTAAAAAATAATATACTTTTGGGACCAGCAGTTAGCGTAATGGCTATGTCGCTGGACTCCCAC
>NW_006159898.1:912200-930514 GCF_000334495.1 Tupaia belangeri chinensis | reverse complement strand
TATATATATATATATATACATATACTTCACCTTACCTGAAATTGCTAAAACTTAAATAATGTTAACATTTTATAACATTAGAGGTTAAATAATTCTCACTTACTAGAATAAATTCATATTACATCATTTCTCTTACAACTCTTTTAAGTGTATCTACTTATTTATTCAGAGAGAGACAGAGAGAAAGAGATACACAGCTCCTTCAGGGTCTTCATGCCATGATCCATCCCTCATCTCAGCCAGCCTGGATGGTGGGCACTCACATCTGGTGTATTCAGGGAAACCCAGGCCCCAAATCCAGCATCATCTCAGATGGGTCCAGCTGCATTACTGCTGCATCACTGTGTAGCCCGTTTTCCATGGAACTCTTCTCTTAAACCACTTATTCTGCCATCTCCACATGGTAAAAGAAAAAAAAAAATTGCATCTGACACATTTTATCTATTTTAATTTTTCTCCATTTGTGGTAGATTATAAAAATATCAACCTAAAACTGTGTAGTTAATCACTAGTAAGATTTGAATGGAAAATTACTCAAAATTTAATTTTATATTTTTAAACATAGCAGCCATCTTGCTCTATGAATACCTAATACAAAATTAGCTGGAGTGTGTAATTTGTTGAGTAATTTTACTTCAGTTCAAAAGTGGACTTCTGCTATATACTGCCCTATTTTGTGTTACTAAATTGAATTCTATGAAAAAGGCAACTGAATAACATTGGTGCCATTCACAGTAATTGGTTCTCAGTTTAACTTCCGTTTTTATTGTATGGGGACAACTTAGTGTTGTTTCTGACACTGCAGGCACTTTGGAGAGGTTTTTGCTGTAGGGCGTGTACACTCAAAAATAGGAGACAGAGAGACAAAGAGAGAAATCATCCCCCAGGAAGGATGACCATGCCACAATCCCTTCTCTTCCATTCTCCTCTCGGGATCTTGGGTACGCACGCACATGTGCCCAACATGAGTTTAAGCCACTGGATCTTGGACTTGAACTGCGGTTGACTACATGGGAGTCCAGCGACATAGCCATTACGCTAACTGCTGGTCCCCCCTGCAGGCACTTTGACTTAAAGATCTAATTTGTCTTAACTCTTACCTGCGTCCTTCAATCACATCCTTGAATAGTACATTTCCCTCAAGAGAAAAGAGAACTTAAAGTACTCGAGCAAAAGGTTATATATGCAGAAAAGCATATGAAAAGGTAAGATCGAGCAGGAAAGTGATCAGAACTTGAGATGCACTAGAACTCCGATCTTCTTAAGCAGGAATTGTTTTGAGCAGGAGTCTTCATGGCCTGAAAGATACAAGCTTCAGACCAGTTTTCTGCCAGGTCAAAAGGGCTGGTCACAGTTGGGAAAAGACATTTTCGTTTTCAACCACCAACTTGCTCCTCCATCCTGCAAAGCAGCATGGAAAGTGAACCTGGAAGTAAGCCAGGCACTTTTCTGGTTTTGCTTTGGGTGTGAATTTGTTAGCAGAGCTCTATGTTCAGAACATAATGTTGTGTCCTGGAAATGGTGTGGTATATTGTCAGGGGATGTGATGTCACACTGAGGATTGTTTCTGAAAGGGAATTTTAGGTGCTAACATGCAGCCAAATACTACACTATATATGTGTGCATGTATGTACTATAGTGCGTACAAACAGACACATACACATTGCACCTGTATAAATTACACACACACACACACACACACACACACACACACAGACATGTATATATAGTATTTGTATAAATGCCCTGGATTTTGGATCTAGTTAAAGAGGCAAAAGGAAAATGTTTTATTTTTAAATGTTACACAACTAGAATGCTAAATTTCTTCACTTTTTATTGTGAGGCAGAATTTCTCTGGATACCCAACTTACTTCTTAGGTAGGAGAGAAAGGGATGGATTGCCCTTAGTGAATTCTTTCTCCTGCTGTGAATATTCAGATTAATCGTTGGATGGAAGGCCTCAGTATTTGCAAGAAAGCTTGCGTTTCTGAGCTCAGAGTATGACATAGACTGTTTTGTCAAAAATAATTGAAACATGAGGCAGTCACTATTTTTTTAATGCCTGGAGCCTTGTCCATGTTTTATTAATGTCTCTGAGACCAACAGATAATATGTTCTCAGCAGCATACTGAACGTGGTTGACAGTGGAATAATGTGCCTGTTTTGCACGTTGAGAGCATTGAGGGAGAAGAGAGAGAAACTGAATGCAAAGCAATGGCGCTTAACGCCCTGATGTGAAATGAATGGACTCTTCTGAGATACCTTACACCATTTTGTGTCTTTAGGTTTGTTGTTCTCAGCTGAGTTGTAAATTATTCCTGAGATGGACAATTTTTATGGTTCCTATACTTTTTTAATAGTATTTACATATCAGCACAGAGTTCAACAGTAAGCATTAAATTACATGCTTTATAACTAAGAACATAATTTCTTTTTTCTTTTTAGGTTTTTGTCACAGGTGAGTATGCTTGCCAGAGAGAAACAGAGACACAGAGAGCAAGAATGAGAAATTATTCCCTAGGAGAGGGTGGCCACACCATAATCCTTTATCCTCCACTCTTCTCTTAGGATTTTGGTCCTAGAGGAACATGCACCCGGTGTGATTTGCAGGTTACCATGTCCAGAACTAGAACCATGGTCCGCCATGTGAGAATCCAGTGCCTTACTACCATTCCACCTGCTGGCCCCATTAAAGGCATACTTCCATTGCTAGAACCATATATCTTACATTCTAATCATCATGGGTGACTCAAAATTATTTTGGCTGCATGGCTCATCCCAGCTAAGAAAGCTTCAGGGAATCCTGGGGTTGTGACTTGGCATGTGGTCCTGGAAGAAACAGCTAAGGCTATTTTTGTTGTTGTTGTTGTTTTCCAAAGAATTATATATTTATTTAATTCTTTTTGTTATTATTGTTATTTTTAATTTGACCAGAAAGAGACAGAGAGAGTCTCTGAAAGGGAGAAAGGGAAAAAGCAAGCTGCCAGGTCTGGGACTCAAACAACAGTCAGCCAGCGGGGAGTCCAGGGCTCTTAACAACCATGGCACCTGCTGGCCCAAAGGCTTTGGCTTTGAGTCATGAGACTAGCTGAACTCATATTTGGACTGTCAACACCAGAACGCAGCTAACATCCTGGGCAGTGCCACATGACAAGTTGGTCTTTTCAACCCTTAATTATCCTTAAAAAACTAAAAAATGCTAGGAAATAAATGTCATTTCGTCTAAAAATACATTTTCTATATTACCTGATGATGATGTCTAAAAAAAAAAAAAAAACTTGTTCCCAATTTGAAAGCAAAAAGACTCCTAGTTTACTTCAACAATTGAGTATTTCTGCAGCTCTAGGCTTTTTCTCAGGCCAATCTTGGCTCTGGTCTCACCTGGGTTAATAAAAATTAAAAGGCGCTGGGAAGGCACCTTCCTGAGCTACTAGCTGGGGTGTGGCGGAGGAAAGGAAAGTGTGTGTAATTTCTATGTGGGAGTGTGGAGAGGGGCTGGCGAAGATTACATGTGTCATTGTGGAAATATTCTTGATGAATCTTAGCAAGAATACCTTGGGGAAGAATAACAAAAAGGCACAATGGTCATTGATTTTCTTAAAGGAAGTTTAGTATGATTATTCTGAGATGAATAAGAGTAGAACTGATAAACTTTATCCATTAACAAAATGCCTATTGATATGTTCTTCATGTCAACAGTTTTAGATGAAGTGTCATAAAGCACTTACTTTGCAGTTCCTCAGTTGCAGACTTTGACAGTCTCATCTTTTGGAATGTAGCAAAGATTCTGCGCAGTCTCAGTCAGATACTTAGTAGTATCTTCAGAGCTAATTAAGGGAGGTAATGAATAGTTGTTTTATCTACCAATGAGAACATCTCCACTGGTAGGTGATATCCATTCAGCAGCGACTGGAATGCTTGTCTTCTGCATAGCCGGTGACATTATTCTGCAAGGGCTTTAAACTCTTGCTTTATGCAAATTAATTTACCACTCCATATTCTGAAAGTTGACACCAGATTTAATTTATTTAGATGAGATTCTGTTCATGTCTTGGGGCCAATAAACAGAGGCTAAAGTGGCATCTAAAAATGTTCAGGATCTCACAATCAGGCAATTTCCTGGGGCTACTTGGTGGAGGGTTCTGAGAGTGAGGGTTTGTAGGGTTTCCAGGGGGAATTTTGGAATTATAATCTAGACCGGTGTTTCCCAAACTTTAGTGTGCATCAAGGTGATCTGAAGAGCTTGTTAAAACAGAAAATGAATGGACTTCAACTGCAGAGTATCTGATGCAAAAATATAAGATCTAAAGAATCTGCATTTCTTTTTTTTTTTTTTTTGAGTTTTTGCTATAGGGCACGTGTGTTCGCCAGACAGACAGTGAGAGACAGAGAGACAGAAAGCGAGAAATCACCCCCCAGGAGGGATGGCCACATCATCTTTTGGAATGTAGCAAAGATTCTGCGCAGTCTCAGTCAGATACTTAGTAGTATCTTCAGAGCTAATTAAGGGAGGTAATGAATAGTTGTTTTATCTACCAATGAGAACATCTCCACTGGTAGGTGATATCCATTCAGCAGCGACTGGAATGCTTGTCTTCTGCATAGCCGGTGACATTATTCTGCAAGGGCTTTAAACTCTTGCTTTATGCAAATTAATTTACCACTCCATATTCTGAAAGTTGACACCAGATTTAATTTATTTAGATGAGATTCTGTTCATGTCTTGGGGCCAATAAACAGAGGCTAAAGTGGCATCTAAAAATGTTCAGGATCTCACAATCAGGCAATTTCCTGGGGCTACTTGGTGGAGGGTTCTGAGAGTGAGGGTTTGTAGGGTTTCCAGGGGGAATTTTGGAATTATAATCTAGACCGGTGTTTCCCAAACTTTAGTGTGCATCAAGGTGATCTGAAGAGCTTGTTAAAACAGAAAATGAATGGACTTCAACTGCAGAGTATCTGATGCAAAAATATAAGATCTAAAGAATCTGCATTTCTTTTTTTTTTTTTTTGAGTTTTTGCTATAGGGCACGTGTGTTCGCCAGACAGACAGTGAGAGACAGAGAGACAGAAAGCGAGAAATCACCCCCCAGGAGGGATGGCCACACCACAATCACTTCTCCTCTGTTCTCCTCTCAGGATCTTGGGAACAAACGAACACACACATGCCTGGCATGAGTTTAAGCCACCGGGTCTGGGACTCGAACCGTGGTTGACTATGTGGGAGTCCAGCGACATAGCCATTACTTTAACTGCTGGTCCCAAGAATCTGCATTTCTAACAAGTTTACGGATAATGCCAATGCCATGGGTCTTAGTTGCACAAACACCATTTGTCTAGACTATCTTCCAACCCAAACTCACTAGACATCCTCCTAGCCTCTTGGTAGACCTGGAAAGGTTAAAAGAAACAAGTGATGGAATTAAACAGAATGGAAATGGGCAGAATCTCTGGTTTGATTGGTGGGCCACACACAGATAGAGAGGAAACTACAAGCTCTAGAGACCTCTTTCTATGCTACTGGGATTTATCTCTGCTTAGCTCCATAAAAGAAAGCAAAATTGACATTTATATGATGGCAAACTATAAGGCATCTGCTGCCAACATGGGGCAGTTCTGGCTACCCACAGTTATTTTTAAATGTTTCAGACACCCTGGGAGCAAATGCAAAAAAACAGACCCATGATCTAAACAATATGAGGAAAAGGATTCCAGATAGTACACTTCACACAAAGACATTCCTTTCTGCTAAAGCAGGTTTGAAGACACAGTGTAATGCAGCAGCAATCATTGTCAGGACACAAAATACATAAAGGGCCTTTTCATGAATATGTCCAGACTTAAATATCCTTACCACTATTTACCTATGCAGTCGAAATGGAGATTATTTCATTTGGGAACTTTTCTTACTCATCAAGGCTAGGTAAGGAGCACTGTGTACAACATGTGGGTTTTATGAAAAGATGCCTTTGTTCAAAACATGCGAACATTCCATGCCCACCCCATGGCCCTTCAGCACCCAAGGATGATGCTCTTTGCTGCCCAAGGTAAGGTGCACAGATGAGCATGTTTGGTCACATTTTCTGGGGACCAGAAGTCCAAAAAGAGAACTCTGATTTACAGTCAACAGTTTCAACAAGTGACCCTTGGCAGAAGGGTCTGCTTTTTCAGCTGGCGCTGTTGTTGAAGTTCAGAGGAATAGCTCATCTGTCTCTATTTCAGGCGTCTGGCAAATGGAGAACTGTTTCAGCATTCTCCATTCCACTAAATGCTTACAGATGACTTCCATATTCTGGAGCATCTGCTGGTTATCTCATTTTGGGTTATTTTCCCGTTGTGTTTTGAAAAGACTCCCTCTCTACCTTTTATTTTGTAAGTCCAGTGTTGTTACTGCTGTCGTCATGTTGGGGAGATCAACAGATGGGTCTGGTGTTACTTCAGGAGATAGGCCAAACTTGGGGATCATCTGAAAACAGAAATGGTGGTTTTGTTAAAAAGGAAACAAACAAAAAAAATATGAATAAGTTAAAAGCTCAGCTGAATCGCAATTGTAAAATATATTCAGGAAATGATTCATGGGCCAAAAGTAAGCAGTCATCAATAATTTTAGGATCTTTTTTTGGAAAGTTCTTATAAACAATACAGTACTCAAAGAACTTTTATACACTTATAGGGTTGCTATGTGTGATGTATGTGCATAATATAAATGTTAGTCTAAAATTTATTATTACACATGAATACACTCATTTTTATCCTCACTGATGCTTGCCAGGTACAGTGCTTTGCTCTGTGCCTTGTAAAATATCAAAACAGCCAAATATCTGGGTTCTTCCTAATAGAATTTTTCTTCATTTCCATAAAAGACAGACACATATAACTCATATTTATTCCAGTTTCTTCATTTGCCTTTTAGAGCACATGAATGGTGTCCTGCATATATTAATAAGCCTTTTTTTTCGCTTCCAGTTAATCAGATATATGGGGCACTTACACATGAATCTGAATATTAATGTATTTATTTAAAAGCAGGGTGACTAGTGCCATTATAATTGTGATCTTGAATTGATTAATGCCCAGTGGAAATTTCTTTGATGCAAACTGCTAATTGGGCAACATGGATGGGTGTTCTAATTGCAATCATTTCCTTTAAAAAGAGAAAGCACAATAGGCATGTGATCACCTAACACTCTTGTTTTCTTATTTTTTTTAGGATCTTAAAATATAAAAAAGATGAATGAACAATATAAAAACACCCATCTCAATACACAATATTCGTCATATTTGTCTCATCAGGGTTAAAGAACAAAAACATCACGGATTTAGTCAAAGCCTGATGTCACCACTTTCCACCATTCCATTATTTACCTTCTCTTTCCAGAGACAACTTCTTTCACAAGGCTGATGTGTTTGATTTCTAGTTCATTCCTTATACCTTTACATAGAAATACAACATATTTGGCCAAGGAAATATTCTTTTTTTATTCTTTTTTAATTTTTTCATTATTATTCATATATTAAATCACTACACATCATTTAGATTGTGAAGAGACTTTACCCAGCATGATTTACACCTCAGTCCAGCCCAGTTGAGACTATTATACCCATCCTCGTCAACAGATAATAAACCTTATCTGTGTCCCACAAGTATTGACTAACATTAAAAAAGAACTTAGAAAAATCCTCCCTGTATATACAAAATAGCTCCTATCTGCTATTTTATAAGCAGTGAGATGCAACTTTTCATTACTAAAACCTTGGGAAACCCAAACCTTTAGGAATTCAACTTTTCTTATATTTACACTCTTTAACAGAAAATTGACAGGCTGACCAGAGAAACACCTGTCTGAATGTCCTGTGACTGCCCATTGGATGCAAAGATTAATTTGACTGTTGCTTGGACACAGACCAGAGGACAAAGGATGAAGGCCAGCTACATTCAAGAGTGTTGTCAGGGAAACCAAACCATCAGGTTCTTTGTTTGTGAAAATTAGACAAAATGGATTTTAGAAGCAGCTTGAGAAAACACTTTTGCCATTTTCGGAAGCAAGTGGGGTTATCATATTGACATTACCTCCTGCTCAAAGAAATATTGATTTGTGCCCTTTGTTTCGGAAGATGCCACCATTCATGGTACTCTCTGTCTTTGTATAAGAATGAAATTGAAAAAACTAAAGTGAGATCAAATGCCCTTGCCATATTTGAAGGAAGAACAGATTTTTTTTTTTTTTTTGAGCTGCCGGATGTTGTCTGGAGTTTACATGTATGCAAAGGGTTTCTGCATTTCTGATTACTCTGTGTCTTACCCATTTCTGTTATTCCTGGAATAATTTCACTTTTGCTTAATATGATAAAGAATGCTTCAGTTCATCTAGTGGAAGTCTTCAGGCACAGGCTCTGAGTTACCTGGTGGTTTGTGTGATCTTAATTGGTTGGCTAATGGTACTTTGAGCATCCCAGTGTCTCTTTTTGCTTCTCTTGTCTTAGTATTAAAGATGAGTTGTGTGAGGAATAGAAAGGGAGAGGTCTTAGAGGAATAGATTGGGGGAAAAAAAAAAGCAAATTTCTCATGGGAGCCAACACTTAATTCAACAACAAACTTAGTTGTACAAAAACTTGCTAGTGTTGAAAACGAATAAAAAAAAAAAAAGCACTGGTTCCTTAAATTTGCTCTATACATATTTATATAACCTTTATTGTGTTCTAATAACCCCAAATAACAAGAATACATTGTATCAGCGGTTCCAGGCACAGAGACCACGTAAATGGGAACAGTTCTATTATGAGCACCTGATGACAATTCTAGGTCTATCATTGATTGCTCTATTTCAAAGGTGTATGTACACATATCAGTCAGAGAAACTTAAACAGAACCATGGTTTTGAATGCAAGTAAAGAACGGCAATAAGCTTCAGAAAAAGTGAAGGAAGGCAAATGTGTGACTTCATTCTAAATCCCCTGATGAAGAAACTTCCCTATTCATTTAGATGATTCTTTTTCTCTGACTGTGCCGAATCCAACTTGAGAGGCAAGCTTTAAAACATTACATGGAGGTGTGATGTTACTGACAAAATATTTTTACAAGACTATAAACTTTGCTCTCAGACTTTTTTGGGATAGTTCATGGCTGAGAGTTTCAGTATACTGTTTTTTTTGGTTCTGGGGTTTTATTTATATTAAACCTACCTTTGTTTGACTCAATAAAGGATTACCCTTTCTCTGATTTGCAATCTTGTCAGAACTGGGTGACACAGTAAATCTTGGGCTGAACTTGGAAGATGAACTTCTCAGAAAACTTTTAAATGGAGACACTCTTGTCTTTTATTCACTTTGTTTGTTTATTACTAAAAAAAAATGATCAAGAACCCCAAATTTCAGAACTGTAATTCCAATGGAATACTCAGCCAATATAGACTCTTGGCTCCTTTCATTTCAGTGGGTAGGGCGGTCTTTCCATGTCACGAGAAGCTCCACTGTTTTGGGGGATGTCTAAACTCTCAGTTTTGTTTTTAAATGCTATCCCCTTGAATGTAATGGCTTACATTACCAGTCTTTTATTTCAGATATAAAGCATGGCAGAACCTTTCTTTAATCCTGAAGTTTTGGCAGTTGGAAAAATTTGGAGATTGCGACTTTGCCATTGTGTTTAGTCCTAACGGGTTGAGTGGATATTAAGTAAAGCTACAGTGTCTTCTTCCAAATCGTTAGCTTATATTTACCATGTTGTACACAATGTTAGCGATAGCCATTCCAGACTATCTCCTTTGACCTTATTTATTTTCTCAGGAGCTACCTCAATTTCAACGTGTCTTTTCATCAAACTTCTAAGCAAACCATTTAGCATGGAAGTGGAAAAGCCTCAATACTGAGTATATATGAGAATTATAGAGAGTTTTGGGGCTAAAAAATACTCTAGTTTTCTGGGACCAGCAGATGGGCTAATAGGTTCTGTCATTGGACTCCCACATGGCTGACTGTGGTTCAAGTCCTAAACCTGGCAGCTTAAAATTCATGTCAAGAGCATGTGTATGCATGTCCAAAATCCTAAGAGGAGAAGGGACTGCAGTGTGGCCATCTCCCTTGGGGGGTGATTTCTTGCTTTCTGTCTCTCTGTCTAAATCAGAATTAAGGGGAAGATGTATGAGTGGGAACGTCTGCATTGTAATTAAAAAAAAAAAAAAAAAACAACGCTTGGTGATTCTGAAATATAGCTAGGCTTGAGGACACCTTTCCTGGCATTGAAGCTTCATTGTGTTATTTATGTATTGGACTTACTATTCTACATCATACGTAAAATGATCTTATGATATCTTTAGATTCCTGACTCTACTGCTGTAGAAGAATAACCTTAAGGACATAGAACAGAGCTTACTGTCATTTATGCTAGGTCTCACTAAATGTTTCAATGAACAGAGGAATGACAAGGCAAGCCGTGTTTGTTCATTTTTTCAGAGGATTTATACCAGGTAATAATCAATAAATGCTGTTTGGATAAATGGATAGAGTTGAAAAAAGAGCAGATCTTCACCTTTAACAGTATTTGGCAAGGACAATAGCTTTTGTAAACACTAGGTAATGTTTCCTTTGTTTTTATATGTCCCTATTTATCTCTGTAATATCTTTACTCTTAGTTAGAACTGTAAGTCTTTTAAAAGAAAGTGATGACTCTGATTGTTTTGTTGAGTTTACTGCTTTTATAATTTTTCAGAACACTTAGCATCAAGGATTACGGAGTATATATTGTTCACGAACTAAAATTGATTAAAATGAATACATTTGAGTTGTTTCGGAAGTTCCTAAAAGTATGTTTTTATCTGCATGTTATTTTATTTTATTTTTTTGGAGAATTTTTTGCTATAGGGCGTATGCTCTCACCAGACAGAGAGACAGAGAGACAGAAAGCAAGAAATCATCCCACAGCGGGGATGGCCATGCCGCAATACCTTCTCCTTCATTTTCCTCTCGGGATCTTGGGCACGCACGCACAAGTGCCCGGTGTGAGTTTTAAGCCACCAGGTCTGGGACGCAAACCGCGGTTGACTACATGGGAGTCCAGCGACAAAGTCATTACACTAACTGCTGGTCCCTCTTCTTTTTACCTGCAATGATATGTTCTCACTTCTCCAATTTTAAAATCCCCATGAGCAAGTCTCTTCATTATCCTGACTGGGGTAAAAATATTTTTCTGTCCTGGGAAGGATCTAAGATACCTAGAAGTAACACAGATGTGGTCATTCAGCCAAGTTTTTGATAATTCAAACATTACCAATTCTATTTCTCTACCAAATTTTCATTTCTCTATTTTGTGAGGGTCAAAGTTTTGAAAGGAAGTAGGATTTGCTACACTCTGATATCCTGCATAACTGGGATTCAAAGCACCGTGCAGTGAAAAGTGAATGCTACACCTCGTATTTAGAGAGCTTCTCTCGGTAAAGAACTCCAAGAGCTTTAAAATGTGATCATGTTAATCTTTGCAATATCCCTTCTAGGAAGTAACATGACATTTTAATGTAAGAAAATCCAGGTGTTGTATGGAAAATGCCAACCTGCCTTACTGGAGGGAATGTTTTAAAGATTTGAAATCTCTTTTAAGATTTTTTTGTTTATATATTTCAGACTTCAGGCTTTTCAGTGCTATGTTTGGTGCCTGTTAAGCTTGAAATGATCCAGATGGTATTTTCAACCAAAGGACACTTGTTTTTTTTAAGACTTGGCTACACATGTATTCTCTTTATTTTCTTCAAATTATTGTGGACAGATGGTTTGACTAGAGGTACAACAACTGACCTTTGGAATTCTGACTAATTTAAACTGCCTTAATAAAGATGTGACTTTCCAATGTGTGAAGACAGGTAGAAGTTATACTGGCTGGGGCCAGCAGATGGCACAGCACTCATGTCGCTGGACTCTCACATGGTTGCCTGTGGTTCGAGTCCTGGACCCAGGGACTTGAAAATCAGGCCAGGCGTGTGTGTGTGTGTGTGTGTGTGTGTGTGTGTGTGCACCCAAGATCCCAGGAGGAGAATGGAAGAAAAATTGTGGTGTGGCCATCTCCCCCTAAAGGCTGATTTCTCACTTTCCCTCTCTCTGTCCCTGTCTCTGGCAAATGTGTGTACTCTAAGGCAAAAGCCTTTAAAAAACAAAAAAAAGAAGTTATAATGACAATGGAAATATAATGGATAATTTTTCTGCTTTTCAAGCCATTTTCTAGCTTAGTAATTTTGTCTTTTTGTCTTCAGTTTAATCATAGTCCAGTCAATTGTCAGCAGTATTACATGGGTACCCTTTTCAGAATGCTTTAATACACTCAGGATGGTCTTATATGCCGGAGTACTGCCGCTGTGCTCACTTAAGGCAGCTATCCAAACCTACACCCAATGTACAGTTTCCCTCCATGCAGTCACTGTTAACAAACAATCACCCTTGAATTATTCCTTGTATTCCTGTAAACTATTCCTTCTTCCTGTGGTGTCCATGGATCTTTTCTTCATCTACTTAAATTTCATTCAGCTTTCAATATTCATATCAAGAACCACCCATACTATGATCAATGACAATACCCAATAGGTGGCTTAATTCTTTTTCACCTCAATAGACAATAGACTCTAATTTTTTGAGGATAGAAACAATGTATTGGGACCAGCAGTTGGTGTAATGGCTATGTCTCTGGACTCCCATGTAGTTGACCGCAGTTTGAGTCCAGTACCTGGTGGCTTAAACTCATGCTTGGCGTGTGTGCGCGTATGTGCCCAAGATCTCAAGAGGAGAATGGAGGAGAAGGGATTGCAGTGAGGTCATCCCCCCTAGAGTGTGATTTTTTGCTGTCTGTCTCCCTCTGTCTTTCTGGCGAGCACATACGCCCTATAGCAAAAACTTCTCCAAAAAACAAAAACAAAAACAAAGACAAAAAAACAATGTATTATTTATGTTTGAATGTCAATATCTAACATGGAAACTGCCATGTAATAGAAATACTAAAAAAATTGCTATTTAATGAATACTTTCTTCTTTCAACAAATGGCTGAAAGTTTCAAGCTGTTATTACCAATATTAGTCACCTAATTTTCATATTAAGAGTAATACTTAAGCAAAACAATTGGGAGAAAATATTTACCATAGTTATTCTCTTCATGATAGTACAATTTTTATGTGGTAGAAATTGATGTTAACTAAGCAATATGAAAGTATCGAGCTCTTTACCATATTATGGTCCTTACTCACTGGATGCTATTGATACTCATTAAGATATACCACATTTCAGATTTCTCATAATGAAATGATAATGTCCCAGACCTCAGTTATTCATTTTCTTCTGTGCAGATTACCTTGTAAAATCTTGGCCTTGTCATCATTTTCCTTTAGCCTACCTCTGTTTAAAGGTGGAGGTCTACTCTTCAAATAGATACCTTCTGTAATACTCTTACATGGAGGTCACCCTTACTCTCCACATGATGTAACAACAAATCGTGATCATCTTCCCTTACTTGGTAACATGAAACACCTTAGGAAACACCGAAGAGCAGGAAATGATGCCATGGAAGGGTTCCTTTCAAGTCCCCTGATCTTGGTCCACGTGCTCTTTGCGAACCATGCCACATGAGTGCAGCCTGCACTGTTTGGCCCCTTGGAGATTTGTTACCTTGTGCTTTTGTGAAGCCTTCACTTTGCACTGCGAGGCACCATAGGGAAGTGTGTGTGAGACCTGATATTGCCTTCATTGCCAGGGATCTCCTTGGGGGAATTTTAAATGTGACTGCTCAGGAGAAGCACCTGGGGTGACGGCTAACACTAAGAGTCTTAAGTCCCCTTTAACCTACTGAATTAGAATCTTGGAATAATCTGGGATGTGAGTCTAGTTTTTAATTTTTATTTTAAAATAATTTTAGATTTACCTAGAAGTTTAAAAAAATAACACGGAGTACCCTCATTCTAGTCTCTCAAGTTTTATCCAGTGATAGCATGCTAATAACTTTAATACAATAATGTAACATAGAAAATTGACACTGGCAAATGCTATGCTTTGTTTTGGATTTCACTAGTTTTTACTTGGGCTTTTTTCCTTTTTTTTTGGTGTATTATTTTACCAAATTGTATTGCATTTGTAGATTCATATAACCACTGTCACAACCAAGACACAGAATTGTTCCATCCACCTCTAAAAACTCTCCTGTGTTGGCCCTCATGCTCAAACCACCCTCAGTCCTAATCCTCTGTCATCACTAATCTCTTCTTCTATGGGATTTCTCTTTTGAGATTTCAGGAAAGCTGTATTGACAAAACCATGAGGCGTGCCACCTTTTGGGATTGGATTTTATTTTTTTTTACTCAGCATAATCGCCTTGAGATCTAACCAAGTTGTGTCCAAAAGTATTTTTCTTTTGTTTCTGAGTAGTATTCTATGGCATGTGCCCCACTTTGTCTATGATTTTATTCACTGAAGTACATGTGAATTTTTTCCAGTTTAGTGTTATTATAAATAAAGCAATGATTAACATATGTGCTCACAGTTTCTTGTGAATATAATTTTCATTTTTTCTAAAGTAAATATAGTTTATATTCCAATTTCACCAATAGTCCCTGTGCTGTACTTATTAGCATTTCCCCCTCCCATTTTGAATAACAAATTTTGTTCAGGAGTCAGAAACTGCCTCTACCAGGTGTGTGTGTGTGTGTGTGTGTGTGTGTCTGTCTGTGTGTTTGTATGCTTTTAAATTCTTCTCCCTATTTTTAGCACCATAAAATTTTATAATTAAATCTTTTAATTAGGGGCCTTCTTAATTAATTGTGTAGATGAATTAAATCGGCTTTTTAGTCTTGGAGTCTAATGTCCCTAAGTTTTGAGATTTTTTCTTATACAAAGGAATGTCAAAAAGTTTATGGGATTAAAGAATGAGTTTATTTTGATGAACAGATTTTTGAAATACATGCTTAGTTTTTTCATATTCCCCATTTCCAGGAACTTTTTAAAGACCCCGTGTGTGTGTGTGTGTGTGTGTGTGTGTGTGTGTGTGTATTAGCATTTATATTTTTATTATATTATATTTTTATATTTATATTCTTCTCTACCATTTTTATTTGTTTTCTCTTTTAGAAATTCTTAGAAATTCTTGATTAGATAGTGTACTGGTTAAAATGGTTCTCTAATTTGCATGTCTTTTAAAAATATTGTGTGTGTGTTTTTAAAGTTTGCTATAGGGCACATGTACTCACCAGAGAGAGACAGAGGCGACAGAGAGAGAGAGAGAAAGTGAGAAAGCAAGTCGCCAGGTCCAGGATTTGAATGGCCATTAGCCATGTGGGAGTCCAGTTCCTGCACCACCATGCTACCTGCTGGGACCTGCTTATCTTTTGTCTTTTCCTTTATTCCCATCTATTTCAGTTCTTTTTCTTTCTTGAAAGATTCCTTGGTTTTTACACATTACTTTGAAGATTTCAAGTATACTATAAGAATTTTCAAAAGCTTTTTCTCGTTTTCTGATTTTTTTCGTATCTTGAATTCAGCCTTTTTTTTGAAAGGACAGAGTGTCTTATCTCAGGATACTTATTACTACATTCTGAAATTTTCTCCTGCATTATCTTTGTCTCTTCTCAATTTCCTTCATTGTTGTCTTCCTTAGGCTATCTTTTATGTTGAGGTCTTCTGCACATCTCATTTCCCTGTTCGTATTTACACATGAGAAAACCAAATAGCAAACCTTGAAGATGTGGGTGGTGGTTGTGAAAAGTCACATTTCTGTAGTAAAAATCAGCTTTTCTTCACTTAGGTATCCCCAGATAAGTGTATCTGTTGTTATTTTGTTTTGTTTTTAAAATATCTGGGCCTGTTCAGTTTTTCCGTGAGTAACACCTCTAGTCTCCTGCATCAGGATGTGTACTTGGCTGCCATGGCTGGAGTCACAAGAACAGGAAAAAGGCAGGCATCCCACTAAGTCCCATTCTCCACTCTCAGTCTCTGCTAGGCCTCTAAGCTTTGGGGAAATGGATGGTAATAATAATGGACAAATAATTCCCTAGAGGTAGAGGAAAGAAACAAAAACAGCTACAGACAAACGAACAAAAACAAAGAGCCTAAACACATTGGCTTTTTTGTTTAGACAGGCTCTCACCATGTCCTCATCCTCCCGTCTCAGCCTCTCGATTAGTGGGGACCTCAGGCGTGTGTTACCACACTCAGCTTTCCAGGGTGGGCTAGGAATGGAAGACCTTCCGAGGAGCCTCAGCCCGCTGCGTCGCAATGTCTGTCAGTGTGCAAGATCGTAGCGGTGGCTTAGGCATTTGTACACTCGATGCCAGAGTCCTGAGCCTATGGCACAAACCAGCTTATTCTCACGACTATTTCCCTCTGAAACTTTCAGAATTTATCAGTTTCCTGGCCTTTCTCTGCCCTCCAAAAATTTGTCGAAATTTCTTGCCTAATATGTTTTCCATTGTTTTGTCTATTTTCTTTTAAAATTTATTTACTGTCATTTTAAAGTTATTTAGGAGGGCAAGAGATAAATGTCTGTAGTCAATCTGCCACGCTAAACTGGATAAATAGCGATCTCATTGGCACTGAAATGCTTTAGACCTTGGTAATTATATTTGCCTCTTGGTTCTGTTTCTAGGATGGTCAGGGGAACATTTACCATTCACCTCTAAATGCTTTGTTTGGATAATCCCACATATTCCTCAAAAGAACTAGTCACTGATTAAAATTCAGCGAGGCTCCTAATTTCGAGTTTTCTGCCGATCCCTGGCTTCCATTTGTATTTCTAGTCTTATTTTTACTTTACCCCTTTTCCTTTTTCTATCACTTTCTCCTGCAGCATTGAATACTGCTTTTGTTTTAAATATTTCATATCAAATTTGGGAACAGATAAACAGATAAACAATGAAAAATAAATAAATGAAGATAGCTAAATAAATCTGAAAGAAGTTTGAATTAAGACAAAGAATAATGCAGCTTTAATCTCTATTTTAATCAATCAATGAAAAAATGTTCTTTTCCCCTCCTCCTCTTCTTCCTTCTTTTAACAATTGCATTTTTTTAAATTTTTTGTTTGTTTGTTTCTTTTCCTTTTGATTTGCTAGAGGGTGCTTGCACTCTCTGGAAAGAGACAGTAGAGAGAGAGAACTCCCCCATGGGGGATGGCCACACTGCAATCCCTTCTCCTCCATTTCTCTTTCAAGATTTTGGGCACAAGATTTCTCAGCATGTTTTGAAGCCACAGGGTTCAAGACTCAGGCCTTGCTGTTGGACATGTGGGATCTAGCTGTCTTGACCACCATGTCACTGGCTGGGCCTCTTTTAAAAGATCTATTTTTCTTTTAATTTTGTTTTAATTGCTAGAGGGTGCAGGTGCTCACCTGAGAGGAAGAGAGAAAGAGAGCAGAAAGAGAGATTAGAGAGAGAAAAAGCACTTCCCAGAAGGCATGCCCATGCCATAATCTTTCTTTCTCCATTTCTATTTTGCATCATAATTTAGGCATGCACTCACACAAACTCAGCATGTTTATAATGATGACACACCTGGAATTCCAACCACAGTCAGCCATTTGAGATTTGGCTCCCTTAACAGCTGCTTTATGGAGCTACTCCAACATTCTTAATTCTATTTTTTAAAAGAATTATTTTATTTAACTTTATTAGTTTATCTTATTTTTATTTATTTATTTTAATTGGACCATAAAGGGAGAGAGACAGACAGACAGAGAGAGAGAGAGAGAGAGAGAAAGTGAGAAAACAAGCTGCCAGGTCTGGGACTCAAACCGTGGTCAGCCATGTGGGAGTCCAACACCCTTAACCATCATGCCACCACTGGCTCCAACCTTTTTTTTTTTTTTGGTGAGTGGGGAGAGGTTTTTGCTATAGGACGTGTGCAGTCTCCAGAAAGGCAGAGAGAGACAGAGAGACAGAAAGCGAGAAATCACCCCCAAGGCTGGATGGCCATGCCACAATCTCTTCTTCATTCTCCTCTCGGGATCTTGGGCAAACATGCAGATGCTCCAAGCCACTGGGTCAGGGATTCGAACCGTAGTCGACTACATGGGAGTCCAGCGACATAGCCATTATACCAACTGCTGGTCCCAAACATTCTTAATTCTTATGAGACACAATGATGTTTACCATTGTGGTGAGATTTGAGAAGAGAGATAGAGAACACACAGGTTTTACTTTTCTGTACTTATACTGAGATCTTGAGGAAGTCCCTATATTCAAAGCAGTCTAATTCTCATACATGGAATATATGACTTAATTACATATTGACAATATTTTGGATATTCATCAAAATATATAGACTACTATTACTTATTCTACACACACACACGCATATATAGAT
>NW_006159898.1:888550-912176 GCF_000334495.1 Tupaia belangeri chinensis | reverse complement strand
TATATATATATATATATATATATATATACATACATACATATGAATAATTATTATATTAGGAGGGAAGTTATTTTCCTATCTTTTAAAGATTTTGTGTGGGTTAGCCTGTGGCATAGTGGCTTAAATGGGTGGATCCTCCATGGCTGACTGTGTGGTTTGAGTTCTGGATCTGGCAGTTTGATTAACACATTAAGTGTAGGTGTATACATGCCCAAAATCCTAAATAAAGAGGAGAGATGGAGCAGGAGAAGGGATTGTGTTGTGACTATGACACATGAGGAGCTGGGATGCTTTCTCCTTTTCCCTCTCTCTCTCTCTCTTCCTCTTTGTCTCTGGTAAGTTCATGCACCCTCTGGCAAATTTAAAAAAAAAAAAGAATCCATTGCTATGGAGTTGATCTTCTTGCCCTTAACTTGTCTGTTTACAACAATGCCAACAGAATGCTGTGTAACATTGTAGACTCTTCCAGTTTTGCCATGGTAACATGTGTTAGCATTCCTTTTTCAACAGCACCCATTCTCTTGATGTCTAAACATCACTTTTCTCATAGATTCCCATGTATGTCACCAAAGGAACAGCTCCATGTGTTCTAAAAGACATCTAGAGAACGTATATCCAATGACTCTATTTTTCCCTTTGTGTTTGTCATTTTGGTAAGTTACTAGAAGATGGTAGGTCTGGCCAAAAGCTATAAATAACTTTTTACATAGCATTATCACTGTATTAGGTAGTATAAGAAAGCTAGAGATGATTTAAAATATATTTAAGTATGTTCATAGGTAATATGTAAATACTATGCCATTTTATATAAGGGATGTGAATGTTCATGGATTCTGTACTGGTATCCCCACAGATACCAAGGCTTCATTGTATATTATTTTCAGTAGTATCAGTGAATGTCTAAAACTCAATCCATGTTTAAGAAGCCCTACAAAATGCTTCCTCAAATTAGAAATATAAATCTATAAATGTTTTATAGCAGTCCTTTGCTTAAAATCCTCTAGTAACACCTCAGGTATCTAGAATAAAGTTCAAATTTTATATAAAAGCCACAAATCTATTGGCATAAAGATAGACACATAGACCAATGGGAAGAATAGGGAATTCAGAAATAAACCCCAAATCAAACTGCCAACTGATCTTTGACAAATGAACAAGACAACCCAGTGGAGCAAAGAAAGCCTTTTCAGCAAATGGTGCTGGAAGAACTGGATATTCTACTTGGAGATAGCATAATGATTGCTGGACTCCCATGTAGTCGACTATGGTTTGAGTCTCAGACCTGGTGGCTTAAAACTCACACCAGGTGCCTGTGTGTGCATCTCCAAAATCCTAAGAGGTGACTGGAAGAGAAGGGTTTGAAACGTGGCCATCCACACTGGGGGATGGTTCTCACTTTCTGTCTCTCTGTCTCTCTGGTGAGTGTACACACCCTATAGCAAAAATGTCTCAATAAATAAATAAATAAATAAATAAAACTGGACCCCTATCTCTCACCATTAACAAGAATCAACTCGAAATGGATCAAAGATTTAATGTAATCCTCAAACTATAAAAATTCTAGTAGAAAATTAAGAGAAAACTCTTGAAGAGATTGGAGTAGGTAAATATTTCTTAAGTAAGACTACTAACGTGCAGGCAATAATTCCAAAAATAGACATATATCATGCTGAAAAGCTTCCTCACAGCAAAAGAAACAACTAGAATGAAAAGGCAACACCTCCAATGGGAGAAAATGCTTGCATATTATGCCTCAGACAAGGGATTGATAACAAGAATATATAGAAAACTCAAGCAGTTTACCCATAAAGAAAATAATAATCTGGGGTCAGCAGGTCGTGTGGTGTTCAAGATGTTAGACTCCCACATGACCGACTGCAATCTGAGTCCTGGACATGGCAGCTTGCTTTCTTACTTCCTCTCTCTCTCTCTCGTTTGTTTCTGATGAGTGCACATGTCCTATAGGAAATTTAGAAAATAATAATGATGAATAAAATTAAATAATTCTTTAAAATAAATAAATAAGTAATCCAATTAAAAATGAGCCAATAAACTGAATAGAGAACTCTCCAAGGAAGTCTTATGAATGGCCAAAAGGCACATGAAACAATGTTCAAACTCTCTTGTCATAAGAGAAATGCAAATTAAAACCTCAGCAAAACATGATTTAACTGTAGCTAGAATGGCTAGGAACAAAAAAATAAAGAATGGCAAGTGCTGGCGTAGTGATAGTGAAAACGGAACCCTCTTAGACTGGTGGTGGGAATGTAAATTAGTACCACTACTTTGGAAAACAGAATGGACTTTCTTAATTGACAAATAGAGCTACCATATTACTCAGTAATCTCACTCCTTGGTATTTACCCAAAAGATAGGAAAACAATCAGAAAGAAACTTGCACATCCATGTTTATGCAACATTGTTTACAATTGCTAAGATGTGGAATCAACCTAGGCGGCTAAGAACCGATGACAGGGTAGAAAAACTGTTGCACATACATACTATGGAATATTCTCAGTCATAAGGAAAAATGAGGCCCTGTCATTTGGTTCAAAGTGGATAATATAGAGGACAAGGTTCAGTGAACTGAGCCAGACTTTGAAAGAAAGACACACAGTATATCCCCACTCATTTTGTATTGACTGTCTGCACTCTGTGTCAGAAGTAGAAAGATCTGAAGAAACGATAGAAAGAGGAGAAGTGGAGATACTAGAGACTATAAGGGCGAGTGGGTCATAAAAGGGGGTATGAGGTACAAAGAGAAGAAACATTTAACAGACAAAAAATTGTGAAGTTCTCTGTTAAAAAATATATTGTGTGCATAATGATGGGGACTTTGTGCAGTATGTAAAATTGATCTGAAAATAAAATTAAAGAAAGGAAAAAGTCCAAAATCTATCTGAAAATATAAGCTCAATAAACCCCTCCTTTTCTACCTCATCTGCCTCTATTTTCTCTGCATAATTTGTTCTAGCCACACTGGCTTCCCTCTCTTCCTGGAATTCTGTAAGCTGTTTTCTAATCCAGAGCCTTGTAGTATCTTCTTCCTCCATCTGGACCTCAGTTCCCCTTGACATTTTTGTGGCTGCCTCAGTCTAGTCATTGAGATGGTAGCTGCAGCATGTCTTTCAGAGAGTCTATCCCTGGTCATGTATTAAAAATCTCTTCACTGCTTACTGTCACTCTTCTAATTCTTTGCCAAAATTTTAATTCTTTATGAAGCAGTTATTACCTGATATTTTAATGCTTCTTATTCCCTCACTTTATTGTTTATGGTTAATCTCTTCAGCTATTTTAAAGCAAGATTCTTGTCAGTTTCTCCTTTAGGAGTCTCCAATGCTTGTAATGCTGCCTAGAATTTATTGCACTCATTACATATAAACAATAAAGAAATGAAGAAATTTTGAAATGAAATAATTGATTAGTCAATCTAGATGTAGTGATTGGAGGTAATTGTTAAATGTGGAACCACTGCAGTACTACTTGAATTAGCAGACATTTGTGCTTTTAAATGATAGGTGAGAGTGACCTAGAATTTTTAACGCGTGGACTGAAGCAGCAACTTTTGTGCTGTGCTGAATACATGCCATTCTGGCAATCTGCAGAGTGTTAAGAGTCTAGTTCCTTGAGCAGGTGGCATGTAATAGATTTTAGATGGTTATAAATTATTTCATGTGTCCTTACATGTGATTTGGTACTGGCTTCTTAGATTCACAAATCATGTGAAAATGATTCAGCCATTGCATATTAAAAGTCATGATGCCTTGGAGACACAGTTGGCTTTATCAGTCTCCCTGAGTATACAGAGGTCCCCTGTAATTCACACAGTTGAGCGACATTACACACTTTTCACCAGTCATCATGAAGTACTAGGTAAAGCATATTTAACTAACGCGTCATCGGAGAAAACATGAAAAATACTTTAAAATACTACTTTGGTTTTTACATGATCTACACAAGTATGGTTTACACGTTAGTAATTGTAGTCATTTAGTATTAGGGAAAACAGTTTCTAGGGAATACTAGTGAGTTATATTTTTGCAACTTGACCTCAAAGAATATGAAAATGAAGCATATAGGTTACATTAATTATTTAGAACTTAACTCAGTTATTTAGTAGAGTTGGTATGTGTTTCACAGAATATTATTTAAAAGATTGGGGGGCGGCAGGTGGGGTGATTAAGGTGATAGATCGCAAATGGCCAACCCTATGCTTTAAGTCCTGGACCCAGGGACGTGAAAAACAAGTTGAGTGCATGTGAGCATGCACCCAAAATTCTGAGAGGAGAATGAAGGAGAAGAAATTACCGTGTGGCCATCCCCCCTGGCGGCAGGAGGTGATTTCTCAATTTCCTCCTCTCTCTGTCTCTAACTTTGGTGAACACACATTCCCTGTGGCAAAAAAAACTAAACTAAATTAAAAGATAGGGTTGAAAGGATTAAAAAGTCATTTAATTTCTGTATTCTACCTCTTCATTCAATCTTCCCAACATACGCTTTGCATGACAGCACTAGGTAAGTAATCAAAATAGAACTTTTAGAAACTACTTATTTTAAAGTATTTCTATCGAGAAAGTAGGCTAACTGCTAAAATAAACAAAAAGGAGCATAATTATTGAAATACAAACCTCTTAAATGTCAAAATCTTAATTCAGTCAGGATTTACTCCTTGTTTATATCACATAGTTCATGGTGATCTGATATCACTTCCCAAGATGGTGACTCCGAGGCCCATTCTCTCCCTCCATCTTGTGTTACTTCATGTTTAGCTCAGAAGTAAAAAGAGAGTTGAGGATTTAACGCAGAAGATTTAAGAGACCAGGGATAGAAATGGTACACACTTCATCAACAAGAGAGAAGTCAGGTGCCTCCACTAATTTCAAGATGGCAGAGAAATGTAGTGCGCAGGAGAGGGAGACAAAGGAAATAGGTTTAGTGGGAAAATAGCAGAACTATCCTCTCTCTCAGTAATCAAGCCAGAGTTTTATTATTTTTTTAAGAGATACTTTTGCTATAGGGTGCATGTGCTCACCAGAGAGACAGAGAGAGATAGAAAGTGAGAAATCAACTCTCAGGGTGGATGGCCACACTACAATACCTTCTCCTTCAGTCTCCTCTCAGGATTTTGGGCACACATGCAGATATGCTTGGCATGAGTTTGAAGCCACGGGGTCCGGGATTCAGACCGTGGTCTCTGGACTCTATAAACATTAAGCCATATGTTGGGCCCAAAGTCAGATTTTTAATACCCACACTGTGGTGGGCATGAAAGTGGTCACTCACATCTCCAGGAAGAGCACCTCATGTGGAAGTATAGCGGATTGATAGCCCCAGGTGTTACGCTTGAATCAATACCCCGAACTGCTGTGAGTCAATGATTGAGTTTAGAAGGAGTAAAAGAATCAGGGCATTATTGCTTGGCGTAAGATTCCTCCAGAGGCAACTTGTGCTTGGACTCTACTCATTGGCCTGACAAGACTTTACTAGAAGTGCACTGTATTCAGAGGCTGGTCCTAACCAACTCTTTCTTCTCTCCTTTCACAAGTGTCAGACCTACACAGTGGTCTGAAGATTCTTGTTCACTCCTGCTCTCACAGTTATCCTTCACAGAACCATGACAACAAACCTCTTGACATAATTATACAATTCTGAATTATCATAATTATATAATTCTGTCTTGATTTGCTTACTGAAGGACCTAGAATGACACAAGTGATACTAGGATTAGCTGATTGAAGAAATCGGGTAGCAAGTTCAGTTTTGAGAGTGGCTCACTCCCTGCCTGGCTGACAAAGACGAGCTTGTCCTAAGTGGAATGTGCAGAATGGATTATCCTAAGCACAAGATGGTGACTAATTTCTGAAGAGTTCTGCAGTGATGCCTCGAGAAAATGTCCTGGTAGATAGGAATAAACTTGCTGGTGTAATGATTCAGGCATTTCAAAGATGTGTTGAGAATAATTCCAAGGATGGTGGTTACTTGGGTACCAGTAGGTTGTATTAACAGAGAGTTAAAAATGTTGGTAGCATAGGAAAAGCTCCTTCTGTCCTGCAGAGAAAGGCCAGACAGGATTGATGTATCAGTCAGTCCAGGCTGTCATAACAGATGCCACAGGCTGTGTAGCTTAAACAACAGAAATTTGTTTCTCAAGTCGTGAAGACTGGATGGCCAAGTTCAAGGAGCCAGCAAGATTGGTGTCTGGAGGGATTGTCTCCTCGAGTTACAGATCTCACTGCCTTCTTGTATCCTCAGATGGTTTTTCCTCTGTGCATTCTTAGAGATTAGACATTAGATTCGATTAGAAGTGGTTTAATTGGGGGAGGGGGGGATAGATATAAGACAAAATAACAAAAATTTGTTTAATGGTACTTTCTCAGGACTGGATGGCCTGAGAAAGTACCATTGAAAGGATTGCAGGAAATAAAGCCAACTCACTGCTGGGGTTGCCATTAGAGGTGTGGAAAAAAATCAAAGGTTCATGCTGAAAAAGGTAGCAAGTTTCCAATTTTCCCAATATATACTGTATCACTAGAAAGGAATAAAGACTCTCAGGAAGGTGGACATTCTGCAATGGATATATTGTATAAGGATGGAAAATGTATCAGGTCATGTTGTTCTGTCACCAAGGCCACAAAGAATGTGCCGGTAAAAAGACCACTGGCATCACTAAGAAGTTCAGGGAGGATTTTCGGTGTAGGTGAGGACCAATAGAGTCAGGGGCCCACAGACCTAGGTTTTTCAGTATCCATGTGGATGATGAGGCACCAACAGAGTAAACAGGGGATAATACTGAAAGCTAGAAACTGGAAGTTCACAGCTATTGTAACAAACAGAAGGATTCAAAGGGCAGTCAAGAAGATGAGAGAGGTGGTAAAGAGGAAGGTGTTCATAGGAGTAAAACAGACTGGCAGTCCGTAAAGTGTTGCTTAACATCTATCACCAGAAACATGGGAAGCATGGAAGAACAGAAGCTTGAGGGTCATCAGGTCAATGAACACACAATTCTTTGCTCAGTTTCCAGACCTGAGCTACTTTTCAAATACAGCATCTATTGACAGAGAAGTGGCCATGTTCACTAAAAGAACAGACCTGGAGTTCATCTCTGAAGGGCCCATGGACATTTTCTCAAGTGTCTTTACACCGAAGAAGGAGTCTTATGTGGACATTTTGACAATTACAGCACACAGAATCTGAGTTGATATCCATACCAGGAGACTCAAAGCTCATTATGATCTTTCTCTGAGAGTAGGGAGCAGCAATAAGTTAGGTAATAAGGCAGTCCTGGCTAAGGCCAAGCTCACAGCGGCTGCTGAGTGCACAGGCAGAACCTGCTGGTTATTATCTCCCTGGTCTCTGTGTGCAGAATAAGGAACGCTGTCTTGGCAGCCGATGACTCTCATCTGAGTCCCTGACCTGTGGTTAAGTGTTATCACAGTGAAGAAGTGAAAACCTCTGAGATTGCTCTCCCTTGCCCCCGACCAAGTTATGTGATATTAAAAACGTGCCACATCTTGTGGGCAATGATATGTTGTATATTGGTGCTTCAGCTAGAGAACTAAAAATTACAAGGCTGGTGGTCCTTATTATATCATCAGGTACTTTTCATTGGTTCATTCGGTTTCCGTAGGGACTTGACAGTTCAGTGTCAAGATGAGTTATTATTACTTAGTTTAACTTGCAGACTACCACGAGTTCCATAAAATAACACTTACAGGTACTATGATAAAGTGGTATTATTCTAGGACAGATTAATTAGGTCTTCGGACCTTAAATGGTATTCAGCTTCTGAGTGGGGGGAATGCCTTTTTTTACATTTCAATTAGAAAAAAGGATCAGAAACAGTTCAAGTTTATGAGGGATCAACAACAATGTTCAGTCAGATTTGTCCAGAACTTGTCCCCTCTGACATTGTATATTCCAAATTGATCTGGGATCTCCAGACCTGTCATAGACTGTCTCATCAATCTGTTAAATTGATGACATCACGCCATCTGGACTGGCTAGTGCCTTGGAAACCTTGCTAAGGCACATGAACTCCAGAAGATGGAGATGAGCCCTATAGGATTCAAGGCCAAGTCATCTAGAGCAGAGAATTAAATGCCTTTTCAGAAACAGTTTCTGATAATGTCTGTCTGTTCCTTTTAAATCTAATGTTAACTTGGCCTTGTTGTATCATTTCAGAGATCAGCAAACTCTTCATATAAAGGGCAAGTTAATACATATTTTCAACTTTGTAAGCTTTGTGGTCTTACTTGCATCACTCAGCTCTGCTGTTAGAGTGTGAAAGCCACCAGAGACAATTTGTAACAAATGCACATTGTTGTGTTCTCATAAAATTGTATCTATCCAAACAGGTGGTAGCCAGCTTTGGCCTATGAGTTACATTTACTAACCCATATATTATTGGATCATACTACCATTCATAACTTTTTGAACTTAGGTGCTCAGGAAATATTTGTTGAGTATATATTATGTGCCAACTCTTGTAACTGCTCAGGACATATCAGTGAGTGAGATGAGAAAAGGGTACAGAAACCCTAATAAAAAAGCTAACTAAGTACATACATACGTACTAATAGAAATAAAAATAAAGAAACAAGAAAGAGAAAGAATGAAGAAGAAAGAAAGGAGAGGAAGAAAGAAAAAAGATAGTAACAAAAGGTGGTCATGGGGAATGAAATAGGGAAATCAGGTATAAGACCGGTGCTATTTGCTAGCGTGGTGAGCAATGTTTTCCTGAGATGGTGATGGGAAGGCTTCAGTTACATAAAGATGTGGAGACACTAGTCTAGGAATGGGATAAGGCAAGTTTGAAGTCCCTGTGGGTGACTGAGAGAAAGAATAGTGTTTTTGAAAATATTGACTGAAGGAGAATGTGGTATGAATTGAGTCGGGAGAAAGAAATGGAAGAATTGTAAAGCATTTGGATTTCAGCCTAAATGTACTGAGAGGTAAGTGGAGAGTTTAAAATAGAGTAATTACATTACCTGATTTATGTTTTTAAAAGATCACTCTAGTTCTATTTGGTGAATGGATTTTAGGGGGAAAGACAAGAAAGGAGAGTGCGTAGAAGGATATTGTAAAAGGCCAGCAGGTGTGTGCAGTATTTAAGGCTCTGGATTCAGACAGAGCCAACACATAGTTTGAGTCCCAGATCCAGTGGCTTAAGACTCTCACCAGGTGCATGTATGTGCATGCCCAAATCCCAGGAGAATGGAGGAGAAGGGATTGCAGCATGGCCCTCCTCTCTGGAGGTTGATTTCTTACTTTCTCTCTCCCTGTCTCTGTCTTGTGCACTCATCCTATGGCAAAAACCTTAAAAAAAACAAAAGAAGGCAGTGGTTATTGTAATTAAAAAGAACTAACGGGGTTCAGATAAGGGAGAGATTTGGAAGTAGAGCCAGTAGGCCTTACTGATGGGTAGGGTTAAATGAGTAAGGGAGAGAGCGGAATAAATTTTGACACTTTGGTTTTTAGCTTGAGAAACTTGCTGGTGCCTCTTACTGAGATGGGAAAGAGCTAGCAGTCTTTTAAGGAAGGGATTTATCAGTATGTGCCAGTTGATAGGTGAAAGACAAGAACCCATGAAGAAGGCAGTAACATACAAGAAATGCACAAGGCTGGAATCTGGGATGAAGTCAGGGATAAAGATAAAGTTAGGAACTCACGATGTATAGAAGGTTTATAATACTTGGGGGTAAAGGTCACAGGTAAAAGCAGAAGGCTTGAAAGGACACTGCACCATTTGACCTTCATAGCAAAGGAGGAGGAGGAAGAGGAAGATTAATCACAAAATAAAGGCACATTAGTGAGCTCTGAGGAGAACAAGTGTTTAGTGTAATTGAACTGAAGAAAAGAGAGAATTTAGGACCAGCAGTTAGCATAATGGCTATGTCGCTGGACTCCAATGTAGTTGACCACAGTTCAAGTCCTGAACCTGGCAGCTTAAACTCACGCCAGGCGCATGTGCATGCATGCCCAAGATCCCGAGAGGAGAATGGAGAAGGGATTGCGGCACAGCCATCCCCCCTGGGGGTTGATTTCTTGCTTTCTGTCTGTCTCTGTCTTTTTGGTGAGCATGTGCTCCACATAGCAAAAACCTCTCAAAAAAAAAAAAAAAAGAAAAAGAAAAAGAAAAAAGAAAGAAAAGAGAGAATTTGAGGAAATGGTATAATGGCTATGTCACTAGACTTTCATGTAGTCGACTGTGATTCAGGTCCTGGTCCTGGTAGCTTAAAAATCACGCTGGGTGCATGTGCAAGCATGCCCAAAATCCTGAGAAGGGAACAGAGGAGAAGGGATTGCAGCATGGCCATCCACTCAGGGTGGGGGCAGGGGAGGTGATTTTTCACTTTCTGTGTCTCTGTCTTGCTGGCGAGCACACATGTCCTATACAAAAATCTCTCTAATAAAACAAAAAAGGACAAAGGAAAGAGAGAATTAGAAAGAGGTTAGCAGGCAGATCAAGGATATGGCAATAATTTCTCATCGACTATTCTGAAAGGAAGGACCTGCTAGCCCACGGTTACATATGCTACCTTCCGACTGCATGGTTTCCTTGGCTAATAAGGGAAAGAGGCTGGGAAGGCCAGTGAGGTTACATGGAACTTAGGGAGGGAACAGAAAGTGTCTCATAGAAGAGGTGGAGTATCAAAACCTGAAGAGCCAGAGAGCTGAGAGCAGTCATTACTGAAACCAGAGTCTGAGAAGTCAGAAGGGGGCGTCTGGATGGTTACCAAAGGCAAGGTGCCAGAATCAGATATCAAAGTGAGTTAGGCAGTCAGGATGGTGCAGACTACAAAGACTCCAGCAAGCACGAGCAAGCTGGGAATTGATGGGAAGTGCCTGGAATGTCTCTCCAGATTGAGAAACTCTTTTTAATGTTTTTTTTTTTGAAACAGCCTAGGTGTAGCAGTGCTGGATCAGGCTCAGAGCCCTGACTCCAATTCCATATCTACAGGAGCCTTTTGCTGGTTAGAGTGGACTAAGGTTTCTTGGGAAGCATTGAATAGAAAGCCTTGACATTCTGGTGAATGCTTGTCAAAAACTGGTAATCTTGGACCAGAAGTTGACATAATGGCTATGTTGCTGTACTCCCATGTAGTCCACCACAGTTCAAATCCCGGACGAGGTGGCTTAAACTCATTCTGGGCTTGTGTGCATGCATGCCTAAAATCCCAAGAGAAGAATGGAGGAAAAAGGATTGCAGCATGGCCATCCCGCCTGGGGGGGCCTTTCTCACTTTCTGCCTCTCTGTGTCTCTCTGTCTTTCTGGTGAGCACACACGCCCTATGGCTAAAACCTCTCAAAAACAAACAAAACAAAACTGGTAATCTGGGAAATGCAAAGTGCCTCCCCGTAGTGAGGCCTGGTTTCCTGTGTGTGCAACCGATGCAGTTGCTCAAGGCTCTACATTTAGCAGGTCTCATGCTTGATTTAACACTCTGCTGTCGCCATCTTGAAATTTGAATACTTTGTGGACGAGGGATCCCACATTACTAGTTTACACTGACCCCTAAAAATGATGCAGCCAGTGCTGCCCATAATTGCTTCTCAGAACACATATTTCACATTGTTTCTGATTGTGGGGTGAGTTTGACAGGATGCTTTTTCTGCTATATGTTTGGGTCAATGCACTCCAGCTGGTCATAGGTTTGTACCTAAAGCTTAGCAGACAAGGGAGTGCAAAAGTCGAAGGACTGGAGCAATGCTTTCCAGACAGCTTTTAAGCTGGGAGACATAGTCACAGCGCAGGTGTTTGGTGGGCACATGGAAAGAGGCCTCCTTGGTGAGCAGTGGAATGGTGGCTAGTGTAGGCCGAGGTCAGGCACGGGGAGGGGCAGCGTTCTCGTGATTGGTCTGCCACCACCCAGATAGCCCCGAGTTAGAGAGGAGAAGCAAATCCCTGGCAAAATTGATTGTGATAATATCCTGGGAACAAGTGATGACAGCAAGTTTTACTAGATATATATATATATTTAAGAATTATTATATATATATATTTATATATAAGAATTATTTATTTATTTGTCTGCTTTTAATTTGACCTGAGAGGAGCCAGAGAGAAAGAGAGAGAGAAGGAAAGTGAGAAAGCAAGCTACCAGGTCCAGGACTTGAACCATGGTCAGTCATGTGGGAGTCCAGAGGCCTTAACCACCATGCCATCTGCTGGCCCCTGTGGATGGTATATTGAGGTGGAGAAAGTGGTGCAACCTCTTCACTCTTTGTGCCTCTTGAAGGACTAAGTTTTGCAGGGTACTTCATACCATGCAGTCTGACCCATAAAGAGTTTAAAGTGCTTAAAAAGTATATCCATCTAACCCAGAAGGGACTCTGTGTGTCTAAATGTGCCTAAATACTTAAGTCTGCAGTAATAAGATTGTGTCCTCATGGAGGAACAGTGGAATTTCATGTCGCAAAGGCAGCTCTAATGACCAGAAACCCCTACGTCCTCATAAAGCAGGTGCCATTGGCTGGAGTAAGACCCTACAGATGCAGGTCCAGTGTGTACTTGCACCAGTGTGGAGGCAGGATAGCCTGCACTCTGCTGCTGGGACAACTCATTCCGTCTTTGATGCCCTGAGTTAGATCAGGGTAGATTAAAATCAGGGAGAAGGAGAAAGGGATGACATTTGCTCAAATGTTTGTTTTTCAGTAAATGTCCAAAACACCTTTTACTTTTCGGAAAAATCTGTAACAGATATGGGAAATTTAACACAGGGTGCTCACTTAAGGCAAACCCAAGCACCATTGGACATCCTTTCTTGTTTAGGGTTCTAAAATCCAGAGCAGCTAGGGACCAGCAGTTAGCGTAATGGCTATGTCGCTGGACTCCCATGTAGTCGACCACGGTTCGCGTCCCGGACCTGGTGGCTTAAAACTCATGCTGGGCACGTGTGCATGCGTGCCCAAGATCCTGAGAGGAGAATGGAGGAGAAGGGATTGCGGCATGGCCATCCCCGCTGGGGGGGTGATTTCTTGCTTTCTGTCTCTCTGTCTCTTTCTGTCTGGCGAGCGCATGAAAAAACTATAGCAAAAACCTCTAAAAATAAATAAATAAATAGATAGATAGATAGATAGATAGATAAAATTCAGAGCAGCTCATATGTGGTCTATGTACATGTGAATCTCCAAGCTAATCCTGCAAGGCAGGGATTCCACGTCCATGGCCCTGAATACATACGAATGACTGAGTGGTGCCCTAGATCAGGGGTTTGAGAGGAAGAATAAATTCACTATGTTAAAATGTCATTTAAGTTTTAGATATGGCTACAGACCAAGCGGCCAGATAGGATCCCTTTCAATAGTTATCCGGGGGAAATACACAGTGTACATAGTAGCTTGCTGCTCAGTGATGCTGGATCTGTGTGGAAGGTTGTGGGTCCAGTCCCCAGGTCAGTTGTGCACACTGGGGATGCATATATACCCATGACCCTGGCTGGCTAGAAAGGCCAGTGGGAGGACTGTGGTGTGAGACCTGATTGAAGTAGCTGTTTCTCTCTCTCATTCTCATAGAAGAAAGACACAAACTAAATAAGTAAATAAATAAGTGAAGTAACTTATCTTGGGGCTGCATGAAATAGCATGAATATCTATTCAAACTATAGGAAAACATCTGTGGGGGTGTCTTTTTCTTGATTTGAGGGCTTTACAAGTCTGAATTGTTCCAGCCAATATGGTTGTTTCATGCAGCTTTGGGGTTTCCAGGCAAAAGGGGTGATCTCACCAGGAGCGTGATTATCTCTTTGGACTGTGGTCATCTTGAATAGACGAAGTACCCTGGCTTTTGAAGAACAGCAAGGATAGCAGGCCTGGAGACCCTTTTCCAGTTGTCTGTAGAGTAGAGAGTTGTATATTTCCAGAAGTCTTTGAATCCTAGCAAAACCAAACAAACAAAAGTCCTGTATTGCTGTTAGGTCTACCCTGTTATCACCGTCCAGATGGAGGAGGGGTAGTGGAACATAACTCCCACAGGCAGCATCCCTGTCAGGGTGGACTGGTCATAAAAGGGGAGACTGGGATGAATTCTCAAGAGCTGCTGGCAGTGCTCCAAGGAGAATAACTTGTAGGTCCCTCAGGTGAGGTGAATATATCACAAGGTACTCACTTAAGGCACACCCAACCACTACTGGACACCCTTGATTGTTTGGGATTCTAAAATGCAGAACATCTAGTCTCTGGTCTATACACGTGTGGATCTCCAAGCTAATCTTGCAGTATTTAAAATACATATTTTAGTAAGAGGACTGTGCCCAACTGGATCTCTAAGTGCCATAGGAACATGTCTCTTTCTAAATAAAATAATTAAGGCCACAGTGACTAGAAACACATTTATCTTTTATGTTGTAAATTAGTTCTGGTTCTTTTAGAATATATGGCACACTTGGGGGAGCTGTAAATGCTTTGTGAAATAAGTACTTTTGCATTCCAAGTAACTTTTTTTTTATTTTTAGAGAGAAAATTTTGCCATAGGGCACATGTGCTCACAAGAGAGACAGAGAGACAAAAAGCAAGAAAGCATCCCCAGGGGGATGACCACGATGCCGTGTCTTCCCCTTTATTCTCCTCGTGGGGTTTTGGGCATGTATGTGCACATGTGTTTTAAGCCACTGGGTCTGGGACTTGAACTGCAGTCGCATTGTGGGAGTCCAGCGACGTAACCATTACGCTATCTACTGGTCCCCTAAGTAACCGTTTCCATCTTTCTTGTTTTAAAGAATTATTTTATTGATTTTTATATTTATTTATTTATTTATTTAAATTTGACCAGAAAGGGACAGAGTGAGAGAGAGAGAGACAAAGTGAGAAAGCAAGATGCTGGGTCTGGGACTTGAACTGTGGTCGGCCATGTGGGAGTCCAGTGCTCTTAACCACCATGCCACCTGCTGGCCCCCCAAGGAACTCTTTCTTTTTTTTTTTTTGGAGGGGTTTTTGCTACTGGGAGAGGGGCTAGGTTTTTGCTATAGGGCGCGTGCGCTTGCCAGACAGACAGAGAGAGACCGAGAGACAGAAAGCGAGAAATCACCCCCCAGGGGGGATGATCACGCTGCAATCTCTTCTCCTCCATTATCCTCTCAGGATCTTGAGCACGCATGCACACGCGCCAGGCATGAGTTTTAAGCCACCGGGTCCGGGACGCGAATCGTGGTCGACTATGTGGGAGTCCAGCGACATAGCCATTATGCTAACTGCTGGTTACCAGCCCAAGGAACTCTTTCTAACATGAGTTCCTAGAACCTTGTTTGAGATTTTATTTCAAGGTTAATTCAGCACGTGATGGGAAGTTCAGGGAAGGATCGGGGTGCATAAGCAGAACCATGGAGACGTGAGTATGTCATATGCTCCTACTGTATACTTATTTATAGAAATCAGTGAGCAGTCCCAATTCTCTGCAGATTTAGATCCATTGTGTATCTGCCAAGTCCATGGGTGCTGTGGATGTGATGGCAGTTACCCTGGGAATGTTTCCTGCAAGGGCCTGCCCTCCTTCTGTCTTCAGCGGAGGCTCTATCCCACAGCTAACGTTGGGGTCTACTTGCAGCCCTGCCTCCACATGGAAGAAGAGAGGTCTCCCTGAGGAGGAGTTTCTGCTAAGGTCTTTCATCAAGTAGTTGTTGTGCCTCTCCCTGTATTTAGAGCATTGGCTGGCTTAATGTTTGTTGAAAAAGCTTCAAGATATGCAACTCATCTTAAATACTTCCAAAAATGCTGAGAGACCTATCACAATTTTGTTTCTGAATATCTTAGTTTCCTATCATTGCTGAAAAGAATTACCACAAATCACTGGGAAGCTTAAAACAATACCTATTCAATTCTTACCGTTTTGGAGGCTAGATGTTTCAAAATCTGTGTCTCTGGACTAACGTCAAGTTGTCAGCCTGGCTGGTTCATCCTAGTGGTTCTAGGAGAGACTCTGTTGATTTGCATTTTCCATTTTCCAGCAGCCACCTGTATTCTTAGCTTGTGGCCTCTTTCGTTCATCTTCAAAGCCGGCAATGTAGCATCTTCAACTTCTTTCCTCTGTCCCTCTGCCCCGTCATCACATTGCCTCTGACTCACTCTGACAGCTCCTGTGGTGTCTTCAGGTAATCCAGAATAATCTCATTAAGTTGACCACATCTAAATCCCTTTTGCCATGTGCAGAATATTTATTCACAGGTTCCAGGGGTTAGGATGAGACATTTTGGTGGGTAGGGGGCATTATTCAGCCTACCACAATAATGCATAAATGTCAAAATGTGAAGTCAATAACCTTGTTCGTGATATCTTCATGCAGCCTTTTACACATTGTTTTCAGAAAAGGCCTTATTTTCTGGCAGAGATGTTTTGTAAAACCAGTTGAGTATAAAACTGTCCTATTTTGCCACTGCCAAGTCAACAAGCAATTTACAGTTTAATCACAGGCTTTCTGCAAATGTGATTTTAGACAGTCAATGACTTTGGAGATATTTGGATATATTTGTTTTCAGTGTTATGACAGTACATGAATTTAATATTCATGTAGGTGTCATGTGCCATTTCTGAGAAGTTCTGCTCTAACCAAGCACCCATTAGAATTTTCTAATACACACTGCACAATGACGCTAGCCTGAAAGATTGTCAAATTACAGCGGAGAAGTCATATAAAAAAACCCATATAAGCAATGGGGAGGGTCAGGTGGAGTTTCTAAAACAGAAGCCATGGGACCAGCAGTTAGCGTAATGGCTATGTCGCTGAACTCCCATGTAGTCAACCGCGGTTCACGTCCTGGACCCAGTGGCTTAAAACTCACACCGGGCACGTATGCATGTGTGCCCAAGATCCCGAGAGGAGAACGGAGGAGAAGGGATTGTGGCGTGGACATCCCCCCTGGTGGGTGATCTCTCGCTTTCTGTCTCTCTGTCTCTGTCTGTCTGGTGAGCGCACGTGCCCTAGAGCAAAAGCCTCTCCAAAAATAAATAAATAAATAAATAAATAAATAAATACAGAAGCCATCTGGGACATCATAGGTGACAGAGTCATGGTAGGATAAAGGGGACTGGAAGAGGCAACAGGAGAGCTCATATATCTCTGTTTATGGTCGCATAGGAGAAGGAAGGCTAAAAATTCCACAATCAAGAGTGGAAGCCAAAGTAGAGAGTAATATACTGCCATTATGCTTTTTTTCCATCCTCAGGCTGGTGTGGTCTATGAAACAGGAGTTATATCTTTTAGGCTTCTCTGGGTAACTAATAATCCTCATATATCATTAGTTTATAGCATGAATTACCCCAAAGTTAGAACTAGCAACCTGTGGATAGTGGCAGGGACACGCAGAGAATATTGTGTATGTTGGAGATTACTCATGTTGCCCAAAGCCTGGACGTGAAAACTGGGTTAAAAATATCATTGCATTTAGTAAGAAGGGCTGCTTAGTCTCTGAAGGAAAAGCAATGGTCTCCTCTGGAGATCAGAGAGAGGTATCTGCCAGCCTTAGGCAAAGAGCCTTTTGACCTGAGCTGTAACTTTTCACCAAAGCATTACGTAAAAGGAGGTAGGCATGGGAAGGGAAAGAAAAGTGTGTGGATTGAAGTTCACAAGCCCACAGAGATAAAATCTACTCTAATCTCCCAGATGAGAGTGAAATTTGAAATCACTCGTTTCTTTGCTTGTCTAAATGGTACCAGGAGGGAATAGATACGGCTCTTCCAACAGGAGCTACCGTTTTATGGGAGGCGTTCAGTGAAGGTCATTACACTACTTCTGTCAGCAGAGTTTCCAGAAAGTCTTAACAAAGGGGACACTTGGATGTCTATTATGTAGGTCTCAACTTCCTTCAGAGTCAAATTTGGAAAAGGTGTGAATTATTCCAATAAAAAGATTGTCCATTTCTAAGGGTGGGGATCTTTTAAAGATATCACTGAGAAGAATGTAGCCAGCATTCCAGCTGATTCTAAATTGAGTACGCTTTAGGACTCTGGTTGTAGAGGTCTACCAAAGGCAGGTTTCTGTTAGAAAGGAAATCTCCCAGGAAATAAGTATTACAAGGCAGAAGGGAATTTGGCATATAGCTGTGCCCAATACTGTCATACATACTGGAGCGGAAGAATCGTTTTCTTTCTTGAAAGGACTCTTTCATTAGCGGGTGTGAACTCAGTGGGTGCTTCATACCATGTGATAGCTGATGAGATTCTCCCCTCCGTGCACAGAAAACAAGACTGACTGTGCCCAGAACACTTGTGGCTTCCGTAGTGCTGGCAGCTTTGAGCACCACCTTATATTTGGCGTAGCAGAAAGGATTTAACCCAGCTGGGCACCTGCACGGTGCATATTCAATTATTACTATCAGATTTGAGCTAGAAATTGGAGAAAGGGGACTTCATGGAATTTTATAAACTTGAAGCCTGAGTAACAGACTTCACCATAAAAGAGTGGGGAAAACGGCAATGACTACATGGTGTCCGAAACAACTTTGTACTTGACAGCATCTGAGATACTTTCAGAAATAATTAGGGAAACATTGAGGAACTCTAGGCATTCCAAACAGTGGGTTGAGGCAAAGCCCTGATGAGGCCATTAATTACAGTAAATATCATGCCCTCCAGCCTCCTGGATGTCTTCTGATATTCCTTGGTTCTAGATATTTGTTTATTTATTTATTTTTATTTTTTCGGAGAGGTTTTCGCTATAGGGCACGTGCGCTTGCCAGACAGACAGAGAAAGAGACATAGAGACAGAAAGCGAGAAATCACCCCCCAGGGGGGATGGTCACGCCGCAATCCCTTCTCTTCCATTCTCCTCTCGGGATCTTGGGCACGCACGCACACATGCCCGGTGTGAGTTTTAAGTCACCAGGTCCAGGATGCGAACCGCGGTTGACTATGTGGGAGTCCAGCGACATAGCCATTACGCTAACTGCTGGTTCCCCCAGATGTTTATGTCCTATGTGGAACCCACGCATATTAAATCAGCACAGACTCATGTGACCAATAGAATATGCCAAAGAGCTGGTGTGAGATTTTGAGGCTAGGACATAAAAGGCTTGGCAGCTCCCACCTTGGTTTCTTGGATTGTTTACACTGAGAAAAACCAGCCTCCATGTCTTAAGGAGATGAAGCAGTCTTGTGGAAGGGCATATAGGTGCTTGCCAGCCATGTGAGCAAGCTGCATTGAAAATAGAACTTACAGCCTTGGTCAAGCCTTCAGATGACCGCATCGTGGTCTACCTCATCATGCAGCCTCAGAGGAGACTGACCCAGAACTGCCCAGACAACCCTCTTCCACAGTCCTAACCCCAGAAACAAAGAGAAAAATTGACCATGACTAAATAGTTGCTTTAGGTCTGAAAATTGCAGACTAAGATACCATGTAGAAGTAAGTAGCTAACACAATCAGGAACTCCAGTTCTACTCCTAGGCTACAATGGCCTGAGGAGAGAGTTTGGGAAAGACTTCAGTTGCTACTTAAATAAAGAGTAGGGTTTAATTGGTGCTGAGAGAATGGGAAATCTTTCTTAAAAAAGAGATGAACAGGGACCAGCAGTTAGCGTAATGGCTATGTCACTGGATTCCCATGTAGTCGACCACGGTTCGCGTCCCGGACCTGGTGCCTTAAGACTCACGCCAGATGTGTGTGCGTGCGTGCCCAAGATCCCAAGAGGAGAATGGAGGAGAAGGGATTGTGGCGTGACCATCCCCCCTGGGGGGTGATTTCTCGCTTTCTGTCTCTCTGTCTCTGTCTGTCTGTCTGGCAAGCGCACGTGCCCTATAGCAAAAACCTCTCCAAAAAAAAAAAAAAGAGAGATGAACATTAACAAAGGCAAATAGGCAGATACATTTCAGTTCAAAGGGTCAGATTCATTCTCAGTGTTAAGTTCAGTGTAAACCTAAGGAACTAGGTGGGATAGACTGGCTAGACCCAGGTTAGGAAGGTCTTTATAGCCAATTTTAAGGCCTTGGTTATAAGCCAAAGGCACTGAAAATATGAGGCAGGAGAATAATGGAATAAATAAATATGGTTCTCCAGAATATTGTTTTGCCCGGTGACTGGGAATTGAATGAATTAGAGTCAAGAAGCCTTTGGAATAAAGAAATTGCTCGAATAATTTAATAATTGTAGATTATAAATTGGAATAAACTAATGAACAGATACACTTAGAGAAACTGGCCTTCAGATATTTTCAAACATGACTTTATTTTACAAGAAGATTGGATAATATTAAAAATTACTTGTAGGCCAGCAGATGGCATGGAAGTTAAGATGACTGGATCTTATATGGCCAGACCCGTCAGCTTGAAAATCACGTTGGGCTTGTGTGCGTACGCCCCAAGTCCCTAGAAAGTGGGGAAGAGATTGCAGAGCGGCCATCCTCACTTATGAAGGGGAGGGAGGATGGTTTTTTTCTCATTTTCTCTCTTTTTCTCTGTCTGTCCCTTGTGAGTGTATGTACCCTATAGCAAAACTTGAAAGAAAATTACTTGCATTCTTTGACTAGAAGAATTTTATTCATACATTAACAAGATGCTTATTATTTATTATAAACATTTGGCATTTGCAAATTGATTAATTTAATGATCATTACAATAAAGCTTTCTATACACAATGTTAGCAGTCTAAGAGCATTGGTTAAATGAAGTAGTCGAAATGATTTATTGTCACCTGCATTTATAGGTAAGAATTTAAGAAAATAAAGTATTACTCTTATGACTTCTTTTGTTCAGTGATATTGTTGTCTGTAAATTTCTACTTTGAAACTGCAAGCAGATGTCTGAGAAGGAGTTTCATTTTTCTCCATAACAATGGAAACCAAATGGCCAGATGACTGCATTTGCTAGGACTAGGGAAGCAGATATTAGTTATTACTTTTATTATGTTCACCTGCATCTCATAATCTCTCTTTTTATCTGTCTTTTACCTACTGTTAATCTCAAGAACTCTCATCTCTGAGGGGATAAACGAAACAAAAGCTGAGTATTTCCATAAATAACAGTTGCCTGGTTCTAAAGCTATGAACCAAAGCACACCCAAAACATGAAGTACCTATATTACCTTTTATTTATAGACAAAGCGTTTGACTCTGCAGCTACCAATCTCAGTTCTACTGAAGTGTAAATGACAATTTTTGGAAATATGTGTGGAATTTTTGGAAAAAATGTATTTAAGGGCAACTCAGTTGTAATTAATATTGTCATAGTTCTAACATTTATGACATTAAAAACTGATCTAAAGACTGTGACCTATTAATAATTGTGCAATTAATTTAGTGTTATGACATGCATTTTTAAAATGTATTATAGGGAACCAGCAGTTAGCGTAATGGCTATGTTGCTGGACTCCCACGTAGTCGACCGTGGTTCGTGTCCCGGACCCGGTGGCTTAAAACTCACGTCGGGCGCGTATGTGTGCATGCCCAGGATCCCGAGAAGAGAATGGAGGAGAAGGGATTGCTGCGTGACCATCCCCCCTGGGGGGGTGATTTCTCGCTTTCTGTCTCTATGTCTCTCTCTGTCTGTCTGGTGAGTGCACGCGCCCTACAGTGAAAATCTCTCCAAAAAAAAAAATGTATTATATAAAAAATATTTAATGGGAAATATCAAAATTCATTGCATATAAGTACTATTTTACCAGTACTATTTTATAGTATTTTTATATATGTTTGTGTTCTCTTGGGCCACAGGGTAAAATTATCTCCTAGCATTGGTCATATTTAATATTTTTGAAAGCTACTGATATTTGGGAATATAAATGCCAAAGTATACAAATTTTTTTCTAATTTGATAATTTTCTTTTCTTATAAATTAGTAACAGCACATAATAAAAAATTTATTTTTATTCCAAATTGGAAATAGTATATAATGGAAAATGGAAATAGATCGTATAAGTAGTATGAGAGATATCACACTACTGTAAGTTTCTCTATGACTTCTAGTTATGTGCAAAATGAAAGTTGATAATTCCAGAATTAGCTTAAAACTTATATAATTATTGACTTTAGGTTAACAATATCAAAAATTTTCACACAAGCCCCTTAACCCAAAATTATGTAAGAAAAAAAATATCAATATCCTTTCAAAAGATGTGACAGAAGATGACTAAACTGATTTTGTGGCTATAACATATTTACCATTGCTAAGCAGTACACCTCAGTCAAGTTCCTGAGAAAGTTGCCTTCATTCCTTAAATATGTTTCTTTGCCAAGAAATGAATTATCCAGCTTTCCAATGCAGTCCAAAGCAAACTATGTCTTATATGACACACAGCCATTTAAATCTACGATCCAGGGCAACATCTATGACATGAAAGTAATAATGAGGCAGAGAACATCAACAGGTTTATCAGATGAATATTTTCATGATTTCAGTATCATAAGCCCTCCTGCTGTGACCTATTCGATTTTCATTAATTACTGTATCATAACTTTACATACTCATTTCCGGCTACTTAGAAGTTACATGTTTTTGGGTCACTCTATTTGACACCCGTGTAGCCTCAGATTTCCTGTCACCCACCCTTAGACTAGATAGAAATAGGTAATAATACAGTCAGACTTTCAAATTATGGCAGAATGGAAATGTAGGAGGAACAAATGGGCTTAAATTTAGAACCATATGGAAGCTGTGGTGATTGAGAAAAACACCTGGAGTTTGAGCAGTGACTTGCTAATTAACTCCAGGATTTTCTCACACATTTACAACCTGGATTTCCATTTAAACTAATTGTTTAAACCTGCAAATATTTATTGATTTCTCACTTAAATGGCAAGCACTGTTATTTGCTGTTATGGTTCCTGCTCTCAGGGTGTTTATAATCAAGAAAAAACGATACGTAAGCACGTAATTCAGACATCAAGGCAGAATATGCCAAGTGCTTTGGAAGAGATTGCCTACAAAATACTTTAGAAATGTTTATTCAATCAGGAAACATAATAGCATGGATTTTGATAGGCAATGATATTATAAGGATTAAAAATAGTAAGCCACAGAGAGTAATTGGAACAAACTACGTCTCAATAAATACTAGCTCTCTTTATCTTCGTTTTTATACCTATTTTTATTTTCCAACAGCTTATTTACATAAGGGTGATTGTATATGTGTATCTATGTGCATTTGTTATTTTTTTAATTAATTTTTTTCTTCCATGAATGAGAGAGACAGAGAGAGGTGGAGAGAGAGACTGTTTGTGGAGGTTCTTTCCTCCTTTGAAGGGTGGGTCAAACAGAGATGTGGGGGGTGGGAAAAAGATGTGAGGCATTGATGTCCTGTTGTTTATTGGCTGAGTTCAGGGGGAACTCAGAAACCTCTAGTAGTATTCACAGAGCACTTCCTCACTCTTGGAGCTCACAGTGTGCAGAACTGAGCTGAGCTGGGCAGGGCTAAGACAAGCCAAAGCCCCCAGGGCAGAGCTAGTGGAACCAATGTTGAGCTGAGCAGAGCTAGCTAACTTGCCAGAAGCTCCCTTTCTCTTAAAGGGGCTACAGGCAATAGTGGCTCATGCAGACTGATGCACATGCACATGCAAGTTACGTGTGATGGAGTAAAACAGCGCAGTCATAATTCTGTAACAAGTATGCAAGCACAGTACAATAACACAAGTTGTTTATTCTGTGGCCTTTGAACATGATAAAATAGGAAATGAGGGAACCGAACTAAACCATTCTGACTCCATTT
>NW_006159898.1:883394-888519 GCF_000334495.1 Tupaia belangeri chinensis | reverse complement strand
CCTACAGAAACATGTCACCTTCAAGAAGGTCTAGACATTACAACCTGCCCCCCAGCCTAGGCCAGCCCTAGGTCATAGGCACATGCATGCCCTGGGTACTCAGAGAGATCTTTGAACTTGAAACTGAAACCTTTCTATTTCAGCCTTGGAGAGCACTGCATCGTTTCACCATCAGGACTGTATCTTCATTTCCATTCTGATTGCCCTGAATTCACTGAAATCAGAGAATCAGAGAACTGATCAAGCTAAACACAGAATATTGATTTCTAATCAAGACTTAAACATGACATGACCTTTTTTTCTAATTTGCCAAATGGTGTGTGCATTCACTAAAGACAGTGAAAGAGGAGAGAGAAAGTGACAAAGCACCCCTGGGGGGATGGCCATGCTGTAGTCCTTTCTCTTTCATTCTCCTCTCAGGACTTTGGGCATGCGCACACAGACACACACACACACACACACACACACACACACACTTTACACGATTTTCAAGTCACCAAGTCCAGGATTTGAGCTTTGGAGTCAGCCATGTAGAATCCAGCCACCTTAACCACCATGCTACCAGCTGGCCTGCCATGGTAGAGTTTTAATACTTCCAGTGACTTAGTGATAGCTAGTTCTGTCACCAATCCTTCCTACATTCCATAGGGAAGTCCTTCTTTAGATTTGGTGGGTTTTCCAAGAGATGACACATATGTGGGAGTGGAAATCCATTTTTCATTTCCCCTTCAATGTCATCACTGTGTTTGTTCTCTCCAATTGGAGGAATTTTATTTGTAAACTACCTGCATGTAAACTCTGTGATCCTAATACTTCCATGAAGGGCCATTTCTTTTTATTTATTTTTTTAAGGTTTTTACTGCAGGGCTCATGTGCTCACTGGAGAGGGACACAGAGGGGAGAAGTGAGAACTCACCTCCCAGGGGATGGTTACACTACAATCATTTCTCCTCCATTCTCCTATTGGGATTTTGGGTATGCATGCACATGTACACAGAGTTATTTTTAAGCCACCGGGTCTAGGACTTGAATTGGGGTTGAATATGTGGGAGTCTAGTTTTTTTAACCACCATGCTATCTGCTGGCCCTGTAAAGGGCCATTTCTTAGCCACATGAAAGTTACAACACGAATCATCAGAGTAACTCCGGAAACACTGAGTTTTTTAGTTGTTATAACTGTCATTAAAAGTGCATTTTTTTCCTCTCTATTACCTCAGTTAAACACTGTGGGGGGGGTACTCAGAGTGAGTTTACAATTATTTACACTTTGACATTTTTACTACTCAGTTGTTATTACTACTCAGTTGTTATTACCCATTGAAGTGTAGCATTTCCAAAATCACTCTTCCTATTGTGGGTTGTGAGGAATGTCCTGATGTGCTTCGCAGGGAATAAGTGTCTAGATTTCATTTTACTAGGCTGTTAAACCTTTGAAGATGGAATCCTATTTCTTTGTCTGCATTCCCCACAGAGTCTAGAAAAGTTTACTCTCAATCAGGATGAATGACTAGATGAAGCCAACCTATTACTTTTTTCTTTACTTTCCTATTCTTGTATTCCATTCAAATTCTGGGCAAAATGGTAAATTTCCCTAATAAGTCCTTGCACACGTCAATTTAGGGAAAATTTCAAAGACTTTCCTTTCTGTTATTCACCATGCTACTACTAAAGGCGGTTGGTGTCTTTCATTCAACGACCTCCTTTATGTACATACAGATTATCCCATGTATGTTTTAGACAAATGTTCAGATTTTCTCATGTGAAGGCACAAAGGACACTTTATGCACATAAATAAGCAGATCTAGCAAATTTCATATTTTTTTTTACATTTATTTATTTCTCCCAGGAGAAACAGGGCCATCCTCCGGAAGGTCTTTACATCATGGTCCACCTCAGACTCAGCCAGTCCAGATCTGCATGTGAACCTGGTGTGTATTGAGAGGCTTTCAGATGAGAAACCAGGACATTCCCATGCTGGTCCAGCATCAAAGAATCTTGTGTTATGAAGCACTATACGACTGAGTCACGTGTGCTGCATTTAACCACACTGCTCTGATGGGAGGCAGATTTGCCACTACTTGGCTGCATGGCTTCAGATGGTTCTCCTTGTCTCTTATGGCCTCAGTAAATCAGCTCATCTGTAAATTAGAGCTGCATCCATTGAATCCTGGAGCTGCATCCATTGAATCCTGAAGCTGCCAGTAAGCTCTATAATTTCATAAATCTAACACTTTCTGACCAAAATGGTAAAATTAACTGGAAGATTGAATTTAATAAACTATCTAGTACATACTGAAAGATAAGATAGAGAACTTGAATTACTACTGTCTCAAATATATATTGATTATTTGCTATGGCCATGGTACTAGGGTAGGTAGTCTGTGGGGTGTGTGTGTTTGGTGTGTGTGTATTGGGAATGGTAAGAATTCCAACCTTGAGGGTTTTTGAGGATATTGGGTGTGTATATGAGTAATTCTCATGCTAGAGACTGACAAGGACTCTTCATTTTTAGGAAATTAACTAGGCAATTGAACCATGATTCATTTTATCTCTAAGACAGCACTTGAAGTTCTGTGATAAACGGCTCTGAAGATACTTCAGAGTGAAATAATTTTACTGCACATCAAAGCACCACAAATTGTAGGCAAAAGGCTTGCCAAGTTCACAAGAATGTGTGGGTCTACCTGTTTAAAAAATTTGCGATTAGGCCAGAAAACTCTTCTCCCTGGATCTGCCTTTTCTGAAGACAAATAAATCAATCCCAATCCTTGACTGATAATAATAATAATTTATAAAACAGGTGGTAGGGTTGAACAGACAGATTAGAGAAAGGTGTTCATCAAATTCACACTGGTATGCTTTTACAAGAAAGCAGCCAGGAAAAACATGGTTGGTGTCTGGGACTGCTGGGTTCTTTCAGGTGATTTTTTTTCCACTTTGATTAACGATACTACCTGGTGACATTTTCGAATGGCATATGTAGGAAATCTCTATCTTCACACAGGCTCCGCCCATCAGCATAAGGTATTTAAAGCGGACTCATTTCTGAGGCAGCTAGGCACATAAATAGATCTTTTTTCTCAGTCCATGTTTTCATTTTTCTTAAATGTTCAATAATGAATAGATAAAAAGAAGTTTATTAATACAGCTGTTCTTGATTCCGTATAGCAGTACTGAGTCAATCGGTCATAGAAACAAGCAGGAGATGCTTTTTGAAAATATGTGGGTATTTGAACAAATACCGCAGTTCACACACTGAGGCAGAAGAATGCAAATGCACAAGAGTAGGGACTTTGCTTTTTAAGGAATACATGGAACGTCGAAGGTTTTTTACTTTCAGGAAGGGAGGCAATTTATTAGGTTGGTATTTCAGAAAGGTAATGTTGAATGAGAAAGAAAAATGGGAAAATGACTCAAATATATGTTAACTTCAGTGATCCAAGTGACTGACCATCTAGAGATTGATGCTAGGGCCATGACAGCGGGAATCAAAGAGTCATCAGGATTTGCTGGAGCGAGAGGCAAGTGAATCCCAGATGCTAATCCAGGTGCTGAAAGAAGGGTGGTGTCAATGCCCAAAGCGAGAAAAATTAAAGAGGAGTCTTTTTAAGTCATTGATGCCTAGCGGAGAAAGGACACTGCTAAGTTTATTACTTTTCTACGTTTTCATATTGAAACATTTCAAACCTACAGAGAAGTTGCAGAAATAGCCAATAAATATGGTATCCTTCACTAGGTTCACCAATTATTGACATTTTGTCACATGCTTGCTCACTGTCTCCACCCCCACCAACACATCATCTGTAGGTATTTTGGCATGAATCTCCTGGTAACCAGTTCACGTTCTTCCATCTCTAAACTACAGTGATCACTCAGGAGATTTTAAATGATTACATTATAATTATCTAATATACAACCTGTATGCATTTTCCTGACAGTTTTTGTTGTGCTGGAAAGACGTCCATACTCGGATTCTGGTCTGGAGCTACATAGTTACAAGCGTAGGTCTGAAAATCACCATCCCACACAGGAGTGACAACACTAAGCCTGTAGCACAGATGAGAAGACTCTGGAGAGTGTAAGAAGTGAGTTCAATCGAGGCAGAACCACAAGGCACACGTACGTTAACTCTTTATTTTCTAAACTATTGTGTAATATAGTCAGCGTTTGATTAAGAAACTTGCTCGAGGCAAGTTATGAGATGTTCAAGGAAGCCAGACTTGGTTTTCTGACTCCTAAGCAGGTGGTTTTTTCTCTAAGACACAGGACGGCAGTAAGTGCATAGTGCTGCAGTTCGGGAAGGAACTTTAGTATAGCTGACCGGATTTTCTGAAGCTGGTCGTAACCATTCCCAGTGCACGTGCTCTTCGGCAATGTGACTTGCCATTCTTCCGAGGACGTGTACATACTGGACGTGTACAGTTTTCTTACTGGCAATGTGTGATGTAATTAACAAGATCTAATAAGTAAAGACATTATTTCCATTGTCATGTTATTTCAAAAGAGATTTAAGACAGAGATAGTTCATGGCATTTCTGCTTGAAGATGTCAGTATGTACACGCCGACCACAGAGCCTACTTCCCTATTCTAGGGTATGAGTTTCTTTTCAGATAATCCCTTTTTACTGTTCCAGCTGCTCCCTTTCAGAAATCTCCAGAGTTATTACACTAGCCATGTTGAAGACAAAGCGTCTAGCCTAATTAGTCTCAAGGGTTGATTCAAAAGCTCAAATCAAACCATACATATAATAATATTTCTAGGGTGCCTAATTAGATGGTTAATCAAGGGGGGCGATAGAGTGTATTTTCAAAACAGAAAATAAAGCTGAGGTAGAATTATTTGTTTTTCTGAGTCTCTGAAAAGGAGTGGGTAGATTTGGGAAGAAGTTTGGGTGGAAAAGAGAAGAGTGACAATAACCCCTCTCTCTAATTCATTGGATAACATCAGGTTTTTTTTTTTTTTTTTTTTTTTGGTATTCATTTGATGATAAGCACTGCATTCTGAACAGGAATGAATAGTTGCGTTCAATCCATAATCTCTACTAGCATCTCTTTTATTTTCATGTTGTTGATTTAGGACTACTGTTCAAAAATCTTGGTAAAAGTTGAGAAATTCAAGAAAGAG
>NW_006159898.1:872517-883110 GCF_000334495.1 Tupaia belangeri chinensis | reverse complement strand
TCAATGATTATGACACTAAATTTTTACTAGATTATGAGCCAGATTCTATTTTATATCCATTTCCCTCTTTTGAAAAATTATTATCTGTATCCAGTGAGAAATTAAAACATTACCAAATGTCCATCAGAACAAATGCCTACTTGTTATCTCTAGTCATGTTTTTTTAAAAAGATTTTTGCTACAGGGCATGTAAGTTCACGAGAGAGAGAAAGACAGAGAGACAGAAAGTGAGAAATCACCCCTCCATCCTGGGGGAAGATGGCCATGTGGCAATCCCTTCTCCTCCATTCTCCTCTCAGGATTTTGGGCATTCACGCATATTCACCAGGCCCTGAATTCTAAGACACTGGGTCTGGGACTCAAACCATGCTTGACTACGTGGGAGTGCAGTGATGTAACCATTATGCCATTTGCTGGTCCCTATCTCTAGTCTTTGTGAGTCCTCTCTAAAGACAAATGATTTTTGAATTCTTGTGTATACATAGGAGGGGTATTCTAGTATCGCATGTTATCATGTATGTAAATATCTATACTTTATATCTTTTTTGTTTTTTGTGTACTTAGTATTGGGTTGTGGGAAAAGTCATGACACATTTTTTTGCATAGAAAAACATAAAAAAAAAAATACATCATGACTTTTACTCCAACCCAATAGTATGTTCTTACTTTTGTGCACTTTGTTTCTTGTATTTATTTTTTAAAGTTGGTTATATTGGTGTATGTATGTGTATATAGTTCATATAATGGTTGCATAGTACTCGATTATATACTTGCACCATGATTCATTTAACTGGCTTCTTACTGAAGGACACCTTGGAGTACACACCAACTGCTGAATAACACTGTTTAAAGTTGTGAAAATGCAACAGAACTTCATAAATATTTAGGTGAATTACATAAAACCCTACAAGGTGGTAATACTGGATCATAAAGTCTATTTCTGAGATACGCTTTGTAGTCTATGTGATTGTGTTTTTGTGCTCCTCCCTGTTTCTTTTCCCATTTTTCTTGTTTCTTTCTATCTGTGCATGTTCATTTCTAGTCTTTAATCCCTTCATTGTATCTTACTATCATGTGCTACATTTTAGAGTTTAAGTGTGGAATAGGAAAAGCCTGGTAAGTGGAACTGGGGCTCAGTTCTGCTTTCCCCACTAACCAGATCACAGATCTTTTCTCTTTTCTTTCTGTCTAAAGACATCAAGTGTCCTATTCACTGAGCAAGGTAGCCTCTAAAGCCCTCTTTTTTAGCACTTTGTGCATTTATTCTCTTATCTATTTATTTAGTCATCATCAAAGATTTATTTATTTTATTAATAACCTACTATTTGCCAGGTCATGTGGGAAACACTATTAGGAATAGGGAAGATTATGATAAGACAAAATGTTTCTTGGTTTTGACTCAATCTAGTGGAGAACACAGAGAGAAACAAGTAATTATATTACATATAATCATACCTATTAAGGGGAGTTTTAAGCTCCTCATTCCTAAAAAGTGAAGCAGTGAAATATTTATAATTCTTTTTATTGTAATTGAACTAATGTTTCCTGAGGATCATTTGCCCTCCAGAGAAACAAATAAACAAAACAATTTCTGATTGTATTATTTCAAAAGAAAAAGTGCTCAAGATTTTACTGGCAGTTAGATTAACATTTTAACTTGTTCTTTAAGTTTTTATTGTATAGTTACATATAATAACCCCTATGTTTGGTTATTTGGGGAAGCAGATGCGTGTTTTGTTCTGATTAGTAAAGGACAGATGATGCTCATGGCATGAGTCAGGTCACAGCCTGGCCATGAGAGAGAGACTTTGTCATTGATGAAAGCCAGGGAGAGAGAATGAGATCTGGGGCTCACTTAGACTCCTAACTACATAGGGGCAGGGGCAAGAAGCCAGAGTCATAAAGAGAAAAATCCACCTTTATGGGAATAGTAAAATGTAATGCCTCCTTGGAGTCCTACTCCATTTCAAAATAAATAAGGAGAATCTGCTTGGAGGTATTTGCTTCTTTGCCTCCATCAGCCTGACCCCACTAACCTACATCAGATTCTTTAAATGATATTTTTTAAATGGTAAATATTTAATTGGAAAATGACATTTGTATTTGAAAAAAAAAAGTAACCCTATTTATAGGAAGATTTTTGAGAGTGGAAATGTGAGTGGGATGACATTTAACAGCCCATTGGCTGAAATGACATTACTATTTCAGCTCATATAATTTTGTTGTTGTTTACTTCCTTTTTTTTTTTTTTAGAAAAAGGAAGTACCAGGAAAATGACTTGTCAAATTTCAAAGCTGTATATATGAAGGATCTTCAAAAGGTTTACAGAAAATGCATAGTATGAAAAGGCTATGCATGAACTTCAAATTTTGTGGCACCCAAAATTTTCCACAAATTTTTTTTATTCTTTTTTCACAATTTTTTTGCGATCCCTTCCTATTTCTGTAGGCAAGGTGACTGATCAAATGAGAAGCAAAATTACATCAATTCATATGTACAGTTGTGAGAGCAAAGTTTCAAACGTGCCATTTATATCCTTTAATATTTGCACTATAGCATTTAACGTGAAGAGCCGAGCCTTATGTAATTATGTAAACTTCCTGAGCCTTAGTTTTCCTATCCGTAAAGTGGAAATAATGAAAATAAAACTAACATATAAGTCTGGTAGGATTATTATGAGAAATAAATAAAATAATGGATTTAAAATACTTAGCATCATGCCTGGCAGTTGGTTAGGGCTTAATTCTTAGTTAATATGATTAGATGTCTTTGAAGTCTACTGAACGTGAAGAATATAACTGGTTCATCTGCAGAGAACTGAAGATGAACGTGACTAGCGAATAGGTGTAACAGTCAAGGTATTAGTAACATAAAGTACAGGTGCATGACTCTGTTGAGAATGACGGAGGAATTACTTCCATGGTTGATTTCTGAGAAACTAACACTCATTATTGGTGCTCAAAGAAGTACTGTGGGAACGAGTTCTGAGTATATTGGAAAATTTCTACGTGTTTTCTTTCAACAGAATTACATATTTGATCAAATTTAGGAAAATATTTTTTAAATAGGTGACTTTATATACCAGTATTAAGCACGATCTCATAAAAGCCAGGTCTCTGGAGCTGGCAGGTGGCATGGTGGTTAATGGTACTGGATTCCCACATAGCTGACTGCAGTTCGAATCCTGGACCTGGCAGCTTGCTTTCTCCCTTTCTCTCTCTGTCTCTCTCACTCTGTCCCTCTCTGGTCAAATTAAAAAAAAAAAGTCAAATAAAATAATTCTTTCATTAAAAAAAAAAGTCAAGTCTCAACTGCACATTTCAGTTTTGCCAAAGAGCTCTAGCTCTCTTGTCTTAGCAAATCACAAGATAAGATGCTTATTAGACGCTGACATTCAGAGCAACCTTGCTCAAAAATGACAGAAGCCTAAACACAGAATATCTCCTGAAGGTGGTGTCCTTCTCATCTGGACTTTTTAAAATTCTACTCATCTTTGCCTGAATTTTGAGCTTTGCCTAGTGGTGTTCTTCTGTTCGTTTCACCAGTCCCAGCCTTTTCTCTTTCTTGTTTTTGTTTTTATTATTTATTTTTTATTATTATTATTATCTTACCTTTCTCCCTCCTGTAGTGAAAAGAGCAGTATGAAACTTCCCTCCAGAGACCTTCCACCTCAAACGGGCCATCTGGGTTTAATGTATAATGCATGAGAAGCAGTGTGAGCTGCAGAGGATTCAAAAAAGACAAGCCTTGGAGGCTGGGCTCAGGAGGCAGTCTTCAATAATAATTAGAAAATCAAACAGCATCTTACTGTTGTTCTAGTCATTTCATTGCAATGTAATAACCCTGGTGCAAACAGTGCCAGAGAGTAAAATATTGCTGTAATGCTGCCTTCTCAGCATAATTATTGTGCAAATGAACTTATTCATTTCTAATGGGTTCATTGTCCTCAGAATTTCCCACTCAGATTCGACTGGAATCTATGGACATCTCTCTAACTTGGGCTGTATGTAGCACAAAGGTCTCAAGCAGAGACAGTGTAATCTGAGGTTTAATTTGGATGTTAATTTTTTGCTATATCTTATATTGAGGAACACTTTTGGAAGAGGCAGAACAGGAAAAGACTTGGACATGGTCATTTGGCTAGTGACATCAACTTTTGAAAGATACTCTTTTTCTTTTGTTTTAGCTCAGGAATAACATTCGAATTTAAGACTGGTGACATTCTGCCACCACATACAGAATTTTTACATATAATTGGGATTTTTTTTAAAAGCTGTAAAATGGAGTAGAATACAGAAATATTTGCTGGGTATTTGGTATACATGAAGAGCTTTTAGTAACTTCTACACAAACAAGGCTGATTCTCAATCACTTTTATGTCTGCAGGAAGTTTTGCAATTTCTTAGAAACCGCTGCAGAAAATTATTTGAATGCTGCATTGTTTATCTGAAGAAACTGGCCTGGGGATCAGCAGTTAGCATAATGGTTATGTCACTGGACTCCTACGTAGTTGACTGCGGTTCGCGTCCCAGACCCGGTGGCTTTAAACTCACACTGGGCACGTGTGTGTGCGTGCCCAAAGTCCCGAGAGGAGAATGGAGGAGAAGGGATTGCGGCGTGACCATCCCCCCTGGGGGGTGATTTCTCGCTTTCTGTCTCTATGTCTCTCTCTGTCTGTCTGGCGAGCGCACTTGCCCTGTAGTGAAAATCTCTCCAAAGAAAAATAAAAATAAAAAAAAAAAGAAAAAAAAAGAAACTGGCCTAAAAGTTAGTTAGTTAAAGTGAGCAAAGGCAAGCCCCTATGCATTACAACACAGGGGACAATTTATCTCCTTTACAGGGAAGCCACAGTCATGCATAATTACCTTTTGAGGCTCTAAGGCAGTGGCATTCCATACGATTGGAGGAATATTCTATAAAAGAGGGAGGACTGAATCTGAAAAACAATCAGTTTCTTTAAACTGAAAGGAAACTTAAAGGACAGGGAATTACAGAATCATTGAACTCATGTAGGGCTTAAGTAGTAAATAGCTTTGTCCTCTTTTTTTGCCTATGACAGGACTGAGATCCGGGTTGTCGGTCATGCCCTTATTACATGGCTTCACCCACTACTTAAACACTTTCTCAGTGTCAGAAAACTCACTCTTCTTGTGGCTCTCCAGGTTGCTATCTTTGTAATAAATATCTTAAATTGTTATGCCAATTATCATGCAAATTTGCATTTACAAATTTTCTTTTACAAAATTTGCCCTTCTTCACTCCTTGTTCAGTCTGTCAGAAGCAAAATTATCAAAGCAATGAAGCATATCATTTTAGAGTACCTCACATGTATACCTAATTAAGTACCTAAATGTGAAAAGTGATCATAAAAACTTATGGTGAGGAGTCAGCAGGTGGAGTGGTGGTTAAGGGTGTTGGACTTCCACACAGCTGACTATGGTTTAAGTCCTGAACCTGGTAGCTTGCTTTCTCACTTTCCCTCTTTCTCTCTCTCACTCTGTCCCTTCTGGTCAAATAAAAATAAATAAATAAAGTTAAATAAAACAATTATTTAAAAAAAAGTAATGGAGAAAATGCAGGACAATGTTTTATGCGTTAGGAGTGAGTGAGACTTTTTTAAACTTTCAAATGGGAAAGCATAAAAGAAAAACTGATCATATTTTTATCATAATTAGGATCTGTTAATTGAAGGGCATCATATGTAAAGATACTACACAAAGAGCAGGATGACAGAAGGCAGAAATGGTTTTAATTTCTATAATCTGTAAGGGTTTAACATCTGGGATACAAAAAGAAATTCCTGTGCATTAACAAGCAGTGGGTAAAAACTCCAAGTAAATGGGGCATAAGGTCTGGAAGGCAGTTGACAAAGAGGGGTCTCAAAAAGTTAGCAAGCAAAGGGAACCAGCAGTTAGCGTAATGGCTATGTCGCTGGACTCCCACGTAGTCGACCGCGGTTCGCGTCCTGGACCCGGTGGCTTAAAACTCACGCCGGGCGCGTGTGCGTGCGTGCCCAAGATCCCGAGAGGAGAATGGAGGAGAAGGGATTGCGGCGTGCCCATCCCCTCTGGGGGGTGATTTCTCGCTTTCCGTCTCTCTGTCTCTCTCTGTCTGTCTGGCGAGCGCACGTGCCCTACAGTGAAAAACCTCTAAGAAAAAAAAAAAAGTTAGCAAGCAAAGAGATATTCACATTCACCTGTAATGCTAAAAATGCAAATCAAAAGACTTAGGGGGCCATCATTTTATACCTATGTTCCTGGCAAAAAGTAGAAAGCTAAATAATGCCAACCACTGGCAGTGTCTTAGAGACATAAGAATCTGTCTTTCTTGCTGGTGGGAGATAAAACCGATGTAGCCATTCAGAAGAGTAAGATGAGCTTACTTACTCAAAATTAAATTTCTCATACCTGCTGCATGAACTATTCCTTCCCTTAATATATACCCTAAGGAAAGTCTCACACAGATCTCTCTGCAGACCTGGCCAAGGGTGCACATTGCTGCATTATTTGTGGAGGGGGGAGCTGACTTGACCATCTCTGGCAGGGCAGACATACGATGTGGAGGCCGACACCGTGGCATACTATGCAGTTATACGAAATGTTGAATTGTGTTCAGGTAGCAAATATAGATGGATCTGAAAAACAAATGCCTAGAGAAATAAATAAGAATCTGAGTAACATGCACACAAAACTACTTACCTAAATGAGGTCACACATTTGAATTCATTATTTGAATCCATCCATTCATTCGAAGTAACAGAAGACTCATGTTTTTATAATAAAGCATATAAACAAAGAAACACATTGAACAGAACGGAATGACTGCCTCGAGGGGAGTGAATAGGAGGAAGGTAAGGGAATAAAAGGACCAAGTAAATAAAGTGGAAGGGACCTTTTTTATAGTCCAATGTTAATAACATGCCATGAGGTACAGGGTCTGATGAACTCAACCCTCTGCACCTGAGGGTCAAGGGAAAATGCTATCTCTTCACAATGACCTTGAAAAAGCCTGAAGGGCCTCCTGAATCATGTAAGAAATCATAAATGTGTTTAGTTTCAATGACATTTCATCAAACCCTAAATATTTGACATTAGACTGCCACATATAGGGAATTTATTTGAAATTGCTCAATGTTTAAACTAATAAAATAGTCTGTTTAATTGTGAAGTTTTCATAAACAGGTATACTGAGGAAGAAGAAAGCTGCAGAGCTTATTAATAAAATGACATTTATTCCTAACACCATCCCACTGGATTTTTCTATCCTAACATTATCTGGTCATTTTTCACCTTTGTTTTTGCATTTCAAACTCTTTATTGTTCTGTTCTGTTATGTGTAATAGACCAGCAGTCATTGCCTTTTTAATATTCTTGCTGTTGTTTTCATTATTTAATCATGGAATGGAACCATTTCTAAAGTACCTCCTATTCAGGAGCAGAAGTGAATGCTGGAAGGCAAATGGCAGCCTGAATGTAGGGTAGGCTTCCTGAGCAGATGACCCTTGGCAGTTACACAGGGGTCCTCTGCTTAGAAGGAACCTGGGCTTGTTTTCATGCTCTACTGTCACCATTCTGAAATTCATAATGATTTTTTAACAAAATTCCTCATATTTTTAATCATGCTTTAGACTGCCAAATTAGTAGTTAGTCCTGCATAAATAGGTCCAGATTTCAACTTATTTAACAATACTTTATTGAACGTCTCTTCTGTACTAGGCACTGGCAACTCAAAGCAAATGAGGAATTTCTCTGTTCTTTAGAAGTTCATTCTAACAAAGGGAATACATGTATTAGGTCTAATTTACAGGATAATAAATAGTCACAATTGTGCAAGTGCCTCAGATGACCGGATTTTTATTTATTTGTTTGGGAGGTGTGGGGATTTGCAACTGAACAAAGAGACTAGAAATATTTATCCTATAGACATGTATAAAATCAAATAGGCATCAGAATGACTTCATCTGAAACACAAGAGAAGAAAATCATTTCTATCCAGAAGTGATCTACAAAATTTCATCTGAAAATAACACCTAATGTTATTTCAAGCAGAATTTCTCAAATGTCAAGCTACTTACTTTTTAACTAAATGATGATTTGAGTAACAAAGAAAAACCGGCTCAATTTCACTGGCTTCTTGACTCATGTCTTCAGTCAATTAATTGCATTTTCAGTTTCTAATTTCTGATTTCCCTCTTCCATGATCTCATAAGTTACTACCTCCTAGGATTTTTGTTTGTTTCTGTGATTACAAAATCTCAAAAGTTTTGATGATCAAGTGCTTGAAGATTTTTTTCTTTTTAGGTCTTCTAGTAAATTCACAACATTTTTAGCCTTTTAGTTTAATCATTTAATCATAAATCACACTTAAGCATTCTAGCTGAAGAGCTAGAATTTGTTTAGGGGTGACAGAATGCTACAGTTTTTTATAGACCCATTCTATTGTTACCTTTTACCTGTATTTGAAAACCTCTTCAAGATGAGGTACATTGTATCTATAGATCAGTTAACATAGAAATTATTCCAAATCATGTATTTCTTCTTGACATAGAGATTGAGAAACATTTTTTTGTTTGTTTTCAGAAGCAAAGAATGAAAGCTTAGAATTTATTCTTAGGTCATCTTTCTGGATTATTGTGGTTCCAAACAGTTGACATACTTCTACTTTATTCTTCGAAATTTTGCTATTGGGACCAATAGATGGCATAATGGTTAAGTTCCTAGACTCCCCCATAGTCAACTGTGGTTGGAATCTTGGACCTGGAAGCTTAAAACTCACACTGGGCACATGATCCTGGGAGGAAAAGGGACTGTGGTTTGGCCATCTCCCCTGGGTGGTGATTTCTCTCTTACTGTCTCTGTCTCATACCTTATTACCTAAAATCTCTCTCTCAAAAAAAAAAAAAAGTTTTGTTGTTTTTTAAATTTGTACCATGATGTTAGCTAAGATAATATGCTTTTAAAATTTAAACCATCGGAGCCTAGTGGGTTTCACAGTGGTCAAGGCACTGTACTCCCACGTGGCCGACTATGATTCGAGTCCCAGACCTGATGACTTGAAAATCACGCCAGGCACGTGTGCGTGCATGTCCAAGATCCCGAGAGGAGAGTGGAAGAAAAGTGGTTGCAGCGTGATCATCTCCCTTAGGGGTGATTTCTCACTTTCCCTCTCATTGTCTCTGTTTCTATCTCTCTCTCTTTCTCCAGCAAGCACATATACCCTAAGGCAAAAAAACAACCAACCAAACAAAAACAGTCTCCAGCAAAAGAGTAGCTCTTACTTCTTGGGTGAGCTAATCCGGACTCTAGTTTTCTACTGACCACTTTCTTGTAACATCTCGAGTTTAGGTGCTGAATCAGTGTGCAGTCCCAGACCTCCTTGCTGCTCAGGATGTTCTTGCTGGGTTGATTTGCCAACCATGGCTGCTATTGACAGTCACCAGCTATGGATCATTTGGTTGAAATCTTAGGTCAGCGTGTGAAATCTCAAGGTAGATAGCACAGCTACCTAAAGGGGAAAAAAAATCTTTATTTTCCTAGATGCATTCAATCTTTCTCAAATATGGAAGTTCAGCTATCTACCTTTATTTCTGACTTAGTAAGAGAAGGAAAACTAATAGAACTTTTGAGATTCATGCATATTTGGGGCTTAATATTTCATAAGGCAGCTTGATCTATGAGATCATCTTTCTGAGCTTGAATCCTCAGCCTGCAATTTATTAGCTGTATAACCTTGGTCAAATTATTTTCTTCTTTACTAATAAAATAAGTCTAAGGCTATTTATCTTAGGGAATTGTTGTGAAGATTCAATGAGCTAATAGATAAAGCCACTTAGGAGAATGCCTGGTTCATGGTAAGCATTTAATAAGAACTAGCTATTATTGTGGTTATAATTATTATTATTATCACCGATAAATCTGGGAAATGCATTTTAAATATCTTTACAACCAGTCTATGGTTGGTGATTTTCCTCAAGTTATGAAACTTATAAAAATAAATCTCTCTACTTAAAGTATAAGTATATATTTCATGCATGTATTTTAGTATTTATTTCTACCTCTATATCTACAGCTGCTTCTTAATCCTTATTTTCCTCTCCTGAGAATTATCTTGAGGGTCTTGGAAAGAAGAAATCTACTGTTTTATTAATACAGCCTCAGGGTGTGTAACAGTCTTTAAAATGTGGTAGGTGCTCAGTGCATAGTTGCTGAGTAGAACTGACTTCATTTGAGAGAGGAGAAGAAGCTCCAGTCTCCTCATCTTTACAGTTGGAAACTAATACCCTACTGAATTATAATAAGAATTTAAGTGAAATTAAATGTGTTTAGAGGTTACCTACATGGTAGATATGATTGTTGTCATTTTATTACCAGCCATTATCCTTTTTTCCAAATTTCAATTTTCTGGAATATGTGGGGAAATGTAAGCTTCTAAGTACTTCCCAAATTTTCAGGACTAAGGGACCCCTGAGAGTACTTTCTTTTTTCCTTTTGTTTACAAGTTTTTGCCTTAGGGCACATGCACTACGAGAGAGAGAGAGAGAGAGAGAGAGAGAGAGAGAGAGAGAGAGAGAGAGAGAGAGAGAGAGAAAGTAAC